>NC_083593.1:4923270-5223270 GCF_027579695.1 Neoarius graeffei
TAAATACGTGTTTCAAATGATGTCACCATCACTGCCCACATACTTCCATGGGTCCTTTACTTTGGCGTGGATATTAAGCAATACAGTACATCCACTAGAGGGCAGCCCAGAGTCAAAATTTTCAGACAACAACAAACATGGCAACGTGAATGAGGTCGTAAAGCTATACCTAGTAAGAAAGAGGGATTTCTTACTAAATCACATAACCTCTCCTTAAAACGTTTCACCATTTTACGCTTCATTGTCTCTGCTACACATCCCCCATGATTTCCAGTGGTACGACTCTGTTTCATCTGTATCTGTAAGCTTTCGGAAAATGTGTACAAATATGGATGAACGAGTACGCAGCGTACAGACAGAAGGCTCCGTCCGTATCTCTATTTGAGTATAAATGAACCTTTAAAAATGAATATAAATGAGGGTTTAATAACTCCAAAAAAGGAAATCCCCAAAAGCATGAAGTTCACTGAAATTTAGGATTAACCTTTCCCCAATGTTATAAAAAAAAAGCCACTGCACGAACCCATTTTCCTAAAATACCAATCTAGATAATTAAAATCAAAATAAGTGAGACGTGAACAATCGCTTATTTCACAGGAATGCAGTTCAGTATGATTCTGATCAATCTGGCAACACTGAGCTCTGCTGTCCAAACAAACTGTTCCATTACACAAAGGGCTGCCTCCTTCCTCCACAAACTCAACTGCATGCGCGTGCGTGTGCGCTCAGTGGGAATTATTAGTTGAAAACATGACATCAAAAATCAGAAGTCCCTAGAAAACGTTCAACAGACTCAGCATGTATGAGAGAGACGACACACAAAATCTTTTAGTAAAGTTGTGTGTAAATTTTTGCATAAACCAAAATGAGCTAAAAGTGTCTGCCAGGTTTACAAGAAGCGTTTCAGAAATATCAATTTTTTTCATACTCATTCATGCACATGTTGATCACCCATAAAACAATAAAGCACATTCCTGACACAGCTTATTTGCATGTAGTGACGCCCACAAAAGTCCATAAAAGGTAAAGTGCAGACAGCATTGATCATGCTGAACTAGCATAAGGATGTGTTTTTGATAAATAAGAGCTAAATAAGAGCGCTTGCTAAACGTAAGAAACATAAACCATTTAAACTCCACAGTATATTCCATGGATAAAAGTGCAGTAATTGACACAGATTATAAGACCTGAAGTCGATCAGGTTGAAGTTTACATTAGTTTGTTTTCTTATGCGTGAACTGACACACACTCAGGGGCTCGAGTAGGATACAAACGTGTTTCTGAATTTTCAAGAATACCAAATTTCTTGTGTAAAAAAATCATATCCAGTGTGATAAATGAGGCGCATTAGGATTATTAGGTGATCGTTGACCTCATGGTACTGATGAGAGGTGAAGACGATGATGGTGGTGGTGTACCTTCAGCTCTGTAGGCTGCGCAGTCCGGCTGCTCAGTGTCACTAAGGCTCGCGTTTCACACAGAACCTGCTGAAGGCAGCTCTTAGCTGCAGCTTCACTCACATACACTGATTCTCCCTACACAAAACATACACACAGTCTCAAATATTATCCAAAATAAAAATGTGAACAGACGTGTCTTCACAATAGCATCAGGCAAACACACACTCACTTAATATATGTGTGTGTAACTGTGGTTGTGTGTATGTGTGAGTGTGTATGTATATACCTGTGTGTAGCTGGGTGTGAGCTGCAGGTGTGTCAGGTCCAGCTGTTGCAGCCCCCATGTAATCTGAACTTCTCCATCTACCTCTGTCATCTGCAGGGCCAGCTGGGTAAACAAACACACACATGCACACACAACATTATAAAGTGCTGTGTACTTTGGGTTTTGTTAAAATAAGAGGCTCAAAGTGTGTGTCCTCAGAGAGAGGTCACGTGTTAGGTGAATAAAAACATGTCACGATAGAAACCCGTGTAATAAGCATGAGAGTTTGTGCCCTTCAGCCCATTAGTGCTCTTGAGCTCTTAGTGTGTTTAGGAGAAATAATCAGAAACACGGAGACACTTTACACACCCTCAGCACTACATCAGCACACTGAGTCAGAAAAACATCCATCACACAGCTCCATCTCATCAGGACCAGAGCCTCTGAGAATCCCCTCAACACCTCTAATTTTAACCACTAGCTCCCTCAAGAACAGAACACAGCTTCACAGGAATCCAGATGTTTAGGATGAGACACTGTTACTGTTATTTCTGAAAATATGATAATGATGAGTACAGTTTTATTATAGTGGTTATAATGTAATGTTGTATAATGGTGTTTGTAATGTTGCTTGTTTGGTTTGGGACACGCCCACAGTGAAGGGTTTGTGATGTTGTATGTGTGGTTTGGGACACACCCACAGTGAAGGGTTTGTGATAGTATTTAACTAATAAGCAAAGCAGGCAGTGAACCAAACACAACAATGAACAGCACTCTGTGTTCCTTGCATCAGTGCACTGCAGAGTGATTCTAGGGAGTAGGAGGTAGGAATTAGGGACTATGGGCTAGGAAGTATGTGAATTATGTTACGTGAATACTGTGACAGAAAATTAAGAGACAGTGAAGAGAACGCAGAGAAACAGATCAGGGTTTTATATGAGGCTCAGTCTTAGTTTTAGTGAACGATGATAACTGGTTAAATGTGTGTGTGTGTGTGTGTGTGTGTGTGTGTATACCTGCAGCTGTAGTGGTGAGATTTTTACGCTATATCTCAGAGGAGGGCGAGTAGAGCCAGAGTTTGGACAAGCGCTGACAGAAAACTGCAGTTTGTCTCCAGTCACCTCACACTGCACATCCTAACACACACACACACACACACACACACACACACACACCACGTCAAATAGAGGAATTCTGCAGAACTACAGATAACTGGTATGATCTTCAAATTAGCAAGAGGTGATTCTCTGATGCAGCTCTTATGCTATCTCTGGTGGGCGTGGCCTTTACGGCTGCTGTATAACCTACTCATCCTACCGTGTAGCTTTGGTTTAAAACATAAAAACTAAATACCATAAAAAATGCAGGAGAAGGAAAAGGTACGTGTGTGTGAGATCTGTTTAAATTCTGCAGAATGGATGATTAAACCCTGGGAAGAACCGAAGCATGTGGGTCTGAGGGGAAAAGGAATTTGCTGGAAACAAACATTTGTCGCATCACAGCATAAAACTTGAGGAGAAAAAATTTTGAATGCCAGGTCATTGAATCGTGGCTTTGAGTTGAGACCTTAGACAGGAAATGACACGGTCGCCCATTAGCTCGTCACTTGTCAGCGTGAACACAGAGGCCAGTTTAAACAACATTCTCTCAGTTTCCTCTTGACACACTCACTGGTGCACTCTGTAAAAGCATAATAGTCCATTTTTTTATGTCTTACGGAAATAGCCTAAAAATGCAATACAAGATTTAAAAAATAATAGCTTAAGGCGTGGACTCGGCACAAATGTAATAAATGGCTGAAAAAATCTGTCTGGAAAACTGACTTCTGTTCCACGACACTTGTTTTGTGTTTACACACAAACCCGGGATTATACTGTTGATCCTGGAGGAGGAGCTTCGTGAATATTGGTGGGGATGGAGGGCAGGGTTCATGAGTAAAAGAAAAAAAAAATCCAACTACTTAACCATTATAGGCCTTTTCTTGCCTACTGCACCTTCAACGTTCACCACCTCACTACTGCAGTTCCAGTTCTCAAAGGGTTTGAGTACCTGCTCAAAATCAGAACCTAGAAGAATGCTGCTGCTCCTGCTTAGTTGTGCTTATAAAGTGATTATCACTGAAAGAGAACCAGAACCACTGGTTCTCGTGCAGTAAGACAGCGTGATGTGCTGAAACCCCTGACTCTGACTGTGTAAAAACAGCAAGCAGACTGCACACCTTGCGTCCAGGTGATCTGTTAAAACTGGAGATGTGGTGAACGCTGAGCTCTGACGACTGAACACCATCCTCCTCAAACACCAGCTGGATTGCTCCCTAACAACACACACGCGCACACACACACACACACACACACAGTTATAAACTGTTTATTACACAGTGCACAATGAGACACTGTTACATCAGGACACACACTAAAACCCTCAGTGTTCAAGTAGTATGCATAGTGTTTACTATTCTTTTCGCTAACATGCTGTGTGTTCAGTGACTTCCGGAAAAGTTTATTCAGCACTGCACTGTAGGTGATAATTCAACACTCTGAGTGTTATTGCTCTCTCACTGTTGCCCCTTTTCCACCAAAGCAGTTCCAGGGCTGGTTCGGGGCCAGTGCTTAGTTTGGAACCGGGTTTTCTGTTTCCACTGAACAAAGAACTGGCTCTGGGCCAGAAAAACCGGTTCCAGGCTAGCACCAACTCTTTGCTGGGCCAGAGGAAAGAACCACTTACGTCAGCGGGGGGGCGGAGTTGTTAAGACCAACAACAATCGCAAGACAGTGAAAGGTCGCCATTTTTAAGCAACGAGAAGCAGCAGCTGTACAAACGCGAAGTCATCCATTATTATTGTTGTTGCTGCTTCTTCTTCTCCATGTTGTTGTTGCTTCGATGTTCACGCCAAGGTTTATGCAAACGCAGCGACGTAACTGACGTATACAGCGACGTAATGATATGGCTCCTCTTAGCACCCCGAGCTATGGAAAAGCAAACTGGTTCTCAGCTGGCTCGCAAGTTGAACGAGTTGTGAACCAGCACCAGCACCGGCCCCGAACCAGCCCTGGAACTGATTTGGTGGAAAAGGGGTATGTGAAAGGATTTCACCTTTTCCAGAACTTTCCTGGTTTACTGTTCATTGTTTTACGACACTGAGTCCAATCAAAACTCTAAGAATGCAACAACATTTAAAACTGAATTAATTTTTTTCTATAAATCCATACACTTGTCAAACAGTAACGCCCACATGGAACAACATGGAGATTATCCAGAAAAATGATACACACCTATTGTGTCACACCTATTTCCAAAAAACAATCCAAAAAAAAAAAAAGGTTTTCATTTAACTCATTCTCATAAGTCATTAACTGCATCGACTCAAGGAAAAATCTAATGGAAAATCAGAACACTATGACATCAATACTTTTTCCAAAATGTTTTTCCTTTTTTTTAAAAAAAAAAAAAAGCTGGGCTCTAACACTGCTGCAAATGTGTTGAATATCTTTAATTGAGTACCACAGTGTGTTTATTTATTCAATATGTTCAAGCCTTGACATGACTCTACATAGCAAAATCCCTCATGCTGAATCATACCGGTGAGTGCAAAAGTTTGTGCACCCTTCGAATAAAACACTGGCAAGACATTTAGAGTGTTGGATTTCACTTGTGTTTGTTAATTATGACAAACGTGATTAAATAGCGTGTTATGCATGTTACATTAGATTAGATTAGATAGAACTTTATTGATCCCTTTGGGAGGGTTCCCTCAGGGAAATTAAAATTCCAGCAGCATCATTACAGGATAAACAGAGAATAGAAAAGAGAGAAAACTTCAAGATAAAGTAAATTAAAATTAAGTACTTACATATACAAATATAAAAAAGAATAAAGATATGGGAAAAGAAGAAAGAAAAATAAAAAATATTGGTAATAGTAAAACAAACAAACAAACAAACAAACAAACAAGTAAATGCAAATTCCACTATATTGCACATGATATAAATATTATGTAATAACTTGTACGTCCACACGTTTTACCATTATAACCACATCCATTCTTTCAGATCCTCTGATTATGTTTTGGATCTGTGAAAACTATTCTGATGACGTTGAATTGTGAGAAGCTGCAGGACACAGAGGTTGGTTTTTTTTACTGTGTGCAGTCATCATGTGAGAGCCTGACTGTGTCCAATAAACATCACTTTTTTATTATTATTTCTGTCTATGGTTTAAAGCTGATTTAAAGACATGAAGTTAAACTTTAATTCACTTTATATTAGGTTTATTGTGATGAAACTAGAATGCAGCATGGCTGGAACACATGAGTGAATCCTGGTTATAACTTTTTGACATGTATGACACCATGCACGCGCTCACCCACACACCTGTGTACTGCAGCGGTGGTGGTTGTTGAGGGCTTGGATCCAGGCTCTCCTCCACTCCGTCCTCCAGCTCTTCAGCTCCAGCACCCAGCTCAACAGCCGCTCTGCTTCCTCACACTCCTCCCTCCCGACTCGTGTCCCGCTCCCGCAAACACCGAAATATTGCACTAAATAGATGATTAAAGTCACGAGTGAGGCGAGGAACAGCGTCACCAGACACAGCCACTGCAGCGACTCGGACACACCGCCGCTCGCGAGCACCATGGCGCCTCAAACAACTCCCTCAGCTAGCGTTAGCCCGCTAACTCCGCGCTAACATGCCAATAACATCCGAACTCGAGCTGTCAGCACTCTCCGCTTTTCTCCGAGCTCATTAACACCAACGCCGCTTTGTGTTCTTCAGCGCTCATCTCGTCTGTGGTTTCTTTTCTTTCTTTCCTTACTAGCCTGCTAGCTAACACATCTGTCCAAAAAGTTACCACATCACTTCCTATACACACAGCAGTAAACGGAATGCCCCTCCCCTCTCTGACGATCCGCCCGGTTTCCTTCAAACCACGCCTTCCTGTGATTGGATTGGCTGTAAGTTCGACTCTTGAGAAATGGTCTGATTGGGTGGTGACACCTGACTGCGTCAATCGCGCTGCCCTTTTGGAAAGGGCAACTTTCCGGCTCGCGGCCATTAAACCGTGTTCGAAGATCACGATTTCTGATAAAAAATGATGGTGATGATAATAATAATAACAGTAATAAAAAATCCCACAATATTCAGCAAATGACTCAGTTTAAAAATAAAAAAAAAATCCAAGCAAACTCATCATCTTATTCCATACTCTTCTAGAGCTTAGGAGACTGTTTTCCTCCATTTCGACCTGTCAGCTGTCTTTCTTTTGCCTCTTGTGTAGTGAGGCCAGTCCACTTCCAGATGTTATCCATCCATGTTAGCCTTTGTCTACCTCTGGAGCGTCTGCCTTCAGCTCCTCCTTCTAGCACATGTCTCTCCAGGGAATTATAGTCTCTGGAGATATGTCCATAGTAGTGCAGCTTCCTCATGATTATCATTGGTGTTTAGTCAAGTTAAGTTTATTTGTATAGTGCTTTTAACAATAAATATTGTCGCAAAGCAGCTTTACAGAATTTGAACGACTTAAAATATGAGCTAATTTTATCCCTAATCAGGGGCGGTCCTGGGGGCGGTCCGACCGGGCAGCCGCCTGGGGCGGCATCGCGGGGGGGCGGGGCGGCACGAGCGTGGGCGCGAAAAAAAAAAACGCCCCCCCCCCAAAAAAAAAAAAAAACCCGAAAAAAAAACAAGACGGGCGGGGGGTTTGAACATTTTGGATGGGGAAGCCCAATACCAAAGTTGCGCAGGTGACGTCATCATAACAAGAGGCGTCTATGGACCCTTTTCACGTGACGTCACGACAAACGCGGCCGCCATTTTGGACATGTACTACCAGTAGTTTACCACAGCCAACATTGAGGAACGGCAGCAAAGAAAGTTTTTACTTTCAGCAAGACCTCCATCATGCCACTATATTGTTGTGTACCTGGATGTAGTAACCATCAACAAACAAGGCAAGGGTTATCGTTTTATCGGATCCCGGTAGATGCTGACTGACAGAGAAGATGGATAGCGGCATACCAACGCTTGTGTAGTGACCACTTTGTTGGAGGTAAGACGAATAAAATTAGCCAGAAAAGGCATTACATTCTAGTTTACTGTAATTACTGTAATTATGATCTGGCAGCTATTTACACTGGATCCAGTGTAAATAGCTGCCAGAGCCAATGTCCGAGCTAGCGCTGGCTCCGGCCGGCCGCGAGCTAGCGCTGGCTCCGGAACCTCGGACGTTGGCTCCGGCAGCTATTTACACTGGATCCGGTGTAAATAGCTGCCAGATCATAATTACAGTAAACTAGAACGACCGAGCTAGCTCGCTAGCGCTGGCTCGCTAGCGCTGGCTCGCGGCAGCTCGGAGCCAGCGCTGGCTCGCGGCGGCTCGGAGCCAGCGCTGGCTCGCTAGCTCGGACGTTGGCTCCGGCAGCTATTTACACTGGATCCGGTGTAAATAGCTGCCAGATCATAATTACAGTAAACTAGTAAATACAGTTTTCTGCATCTCGCTCCTTTTTCTTTTATGTTTGTCGCCTTCCTCGCATTCAAACCGATTCGAGCCGAAGTCCACTACATGTCCAAAATGGCGGTCGCTGTTACGAAGGTCACGTGACTGAAAAGGTTCTATAGACCCCTTTCACTGACGTCACCCGAAACCGGAAGTAAACAGACCCTGCGCCATTTTGGAAGACCAACAATCTCGTGATTAGGGGGAAATAACAGCAGCGGTATGTGAACTCACGAGAATAAAGTGGAGTGGCAAACGACTTAAACAAACAAATCTGAGTTGTTTTATTTATGATTTATTGGCCCAGCAGTAGACTTGAAAGAAACCTGTGTGAGACTTGGCAAAAAACTGTGGATATAATGGATAAGTCTGTGCATGATCTGCGGACACTTTGAGGTAAGCAAACGCAAGAAATTCAGATTTAAAACATGCTAAATTGGCCCCAAGTTGATAACTGTATGAGGAGCAAGCCTCCCAGACTTCTACAATTTAATAATAATAATAATTTAGGATGGTTTGGGGCTTGCTCGCTGCTGCCAGGTTGGTTGTTGAGTAGCCTGACTGTTTTTTTTTTTCTTGCGTGTGGTATCATTGTTGACGCGAGGTTGTTTTTTGAACATGCCAATGCGGACACGATTTCCCCTGATGAGTTATGACTTCAGACGCGATGCGTGTGTGGAGGTGTGGAGTCCGCGTGATATGTGCGTAAGATAGGCTTCTCATGTGTTTGGAGATCCGCGCTCCGAGACAAGCGCAAGCGCCCCAAGGGGATAAAAGGGACCCCCCGAAAATATCGGCATAGTTCGAACACTGAGTGTAGGCACTGGGTGTAAACAACAAATAGTTTACAGTGTCTGGGTAGCAAACAGATGGCAGAATTGGTGTCCGGTCCTCCTTATGTTTCCATTCTCCCTTGCCCCGAGTCTTATCATATGGGTCAAACCCATCAATCACAGCCAGTTTCTCCACATACCGTGCCCATTCTGCAACTGGTAATGTACTCACATAACCAGAATTATCATCCATCGTGTCACTTTACTCTCGCTCGTACTTTGTTTTATATTGTGAGTGCATGTACTTGGTCTTCCAATATGGCGCCTAACAAAATCTTGCGGCGCGGTGACGTCATGTGAAAGGGGTCTATACCTGAAGTTGGTCAGTTCTTGTAGCTCAATTGTAATTGAAGGTTTGCAGCAGTGTTACACACACAAGTGTAACATGCAGCAAAAGCCATCATGCGTCACGTTTGCTGTGGGCACAAAACCCCGTATAATTTAAATAACAAACCAAATATGGTGCCGCAATGCATAGGACACAAACTCAAGACGCCTCTCAAATGTGCAGACCACATTACATTACATTGAGCAAACACTTTTGTGTGTGCGTGTGCGCGCGAGAAAGAGGAGAGAACAGAAAAGCAGAACAATCCAAACAACTTCAAAATGGCTGTACGTTTGATTGTGTGTATGAACCGAATGAATTCCCAAGATTATTGTGGTCGTGGTGGTCAACTGGTCAAGTTGAAATGGTTCAGTCTCACCTCTCGCGTAGGTGATCACCACTACACACTGACGGTGAGTTTGTGTTGGGGGAAGGGGGAATCATTCAGGAGGAGGTCGAATGACAAATAAACGGAGTCGTACTCGGAGATAGATCTAATGGATAGGAAAAGGTCAAAGCCATCAGGTGCCCAATTCCGGAAGAAAAGGAAAGAAGAGGAGGAGAAACGAGCAAAAGAAAAAGGTATGCTTTATGAATCAATTTCAGTGAGTGACATGAATTAGTGCCCTAATTAGCCTTATATTATTGATGCTTGCTAAGTCAGACGACCTGACCTGGCCTGGCCTGCCCCCCAACACGAAATTAATTTCAGCATAACGATTAGGCTTTGCAACAAAACGTTTAAAGTTATTGCTGTCATTGCCTTGGGTTAACGTTGGGCTCTGTATTAGCCAACAGAATGTTAAACGCTTTACATGGTCATTTAAACATTTCTCGTCGTGTGTTGTACGTCGCGGACACGGCCCGTTATAAATTTGCTGTGACCAGAATGGCAATGATCAAGTCGTAATGTATTACTTAAGACTCTGTGTAATGTCATAGTAGTGTAGCCTGCCACTCTGCCTGTCACTGTGGCTCAGGCAGAGAGGAGCTTCTCAAAGCTAAAACTGATCAAGACTTACCTAAGGTCAACAATGTCACAGGAACGGTTCAGTGGCCTTGCTGTGATCAGCATAAACCACGCCTTAGGGGAACAAATCTCATATGAAGACATTGTGGAAGAATTTGCATCCAGGAAGGCCAGAAAAGCCAACTTTTAGGTTCTGCTTTCACTTTTGCATCCTGAATATAATTGCCACTTAAATGTATATAGACTGTTTTCCTCTTACTTCTTTTGCACGTCTTGTTATTTATGATAAGTTATAGTGGTTTGCCATTTTTGCCACTTTAAAGAGTGTTAACTTCTTCATTTGTTACTTCTTGTTATTTATGATACACAATAGTGTTTATTTATTCTTATGTGTACAGTAATATGTATAGGATTTACCTCTTCTCTGTCGTTAGTTCATTTATTTATGATACATGATTGCGTTTTACCATTTTTGCCACTTTAATGTATAGTATTTTTAGATCTTTTGTCACTTCATGTTATTCTGTAATTGTGATTGTTTAACTGTTTAGTTTCTTTTGTTATTTATATGGTGCGATTTTAATGGAGGGTTAAGTCTTCTTGTTAATAATAATGGTGAATGGTACTCTATGATAATTCATTGTGCACTCTGTTGGTAAAACTGACTGACTTGTGCAATATTTTGACCATTGGGTGGTGCTGTAGTGCAGTTGTGCTTTCTTAAATAGCTGTGGATAGCTGTAATGCGAAGTCATTGAGTCTTTTTGTTTATTGTTTATCTTTTATTGTTTATCTTTGTATTTTTATTGCACTAGTCATTAAAACTGGAAATTTGTTCTTGAAAATAGCTGTTGTGAGTTTGTGTATGGGGTCGTGTGTGTTCTGGACAAAGTTAGTGTTTTCTTAGGTGGTGGGTGGGAGGTGGTTGTCGGGTTGGGCCGGGGGGGGCGCCAGCAGGGGGTTTCGCCCAGGGAGTAAATCACTCTAGGATCGCCACTGCCTAATCTATCCCCAGTGAGCAAGCCTGTGGCAACGGTGGCAAGGAAAAACTCCCTCAGACAACATGAGGAAGAAACCCCGAGAGGAACCAGACTCAAAAGGGCACCCATCCTCATTTGGGCAACAACAGACAACATGACTATAACATTAACAGTCCTAACATAAAGTCAGCTTCGTTGATGCTATAAACCCCCCACCGACGGAAACCCGAGCGCAAAACCGTTCACGACAACCGCAGCCCCAAAGTCAGCAAGTCAACTGCAGCCCTAAAGTCAGCAAGTCAACTGCAGCCCTAAAGTCAGCAAGTCAACTGCAGTCCTAAAGTCAGCAAGTCAGCTGCAGTCCCCAGCCACAAAAGCACCACTGCAAGAGTCCAGAGCGTCCTCCAGGCGCGGCCCCACATGGGGCCGTCCTCCACAGGAGCAATGCGATGAGACTCCAACCAGACACAGGGCACCAGGATGGATCAGGCAGGTCCGAGGAACAGAAGAGGTCAGCATCTCGATCCCAGGACTGACATGTAACTCAGAGGGATAGATTCTTTCCAGGATGTGTTTTTTGTTATCTTTTCAGTGTAAGATACCCTGAGGATTCTTCTATATGTCCACATCTCAAATGCTGTCAATTTATTTTCATCTGCTGCTTTGAGTGTCCATGTCTCACATCCATAGAGTGCAGCTGACCATATCTCCTTAGGAGACGTAGTTTGGTGTTGATGCTTACAGAGCAGTCTTTCCATATGTTCCAGGGTTTACGACAGATGGGGCGTGCCATTCCTATCCTCCTCCTTATTTCTATGCTGCATTTATTTGTGCCATTTAATTCTGCCCCAAGATATGTGAATTGATGCATTTGTTCAATTTTATTTGACCTGGTCTATCTGCTTGTGTGGGTATCATAAGAACCACCATAAACTTTATGGTGGATAAAGTACTGACAAGTGTAATAAACTTGTGTGAATCCTTGCTGAGGAGACGGGGTCAGTTTTGCTGCCTCATTTGTTGTAGCACAGTTGAAGCTAAAATGCTAAATAAATAAACAAAGATTCATATCTAAACATGTAATTATGTCTATGTTTAACAATAAAAAATGTTCTGACAACAGCCATTACATCATCAACCGGCAGGAATTGCGAGTTTCTACTTCCATTTTTTGAGCACGAATGTTAGGCCAAAGATCTTAGAATACACCAAGAATAAACCTTCAAATGGAACCTGTGAGCTTGTGATTAAAACATAGGAAGTCATATACACGAAATGCTTGATGTTCAAATGGTATCATTGTGAGAATACCGCTGCTTGGTAAAGGCAACATGGACACCAAAAGACTTGATTTACCAAGCTAACAAGTGGGTAATGTAATGTAACGTTACCCGTAAGGCATGATGAAAAGATGAAGTGGTCAGGAACATCAACATTTTCCTCAGATAGTTTATAGAATTACAATAGACTATCTTAAAGGGTCAGGCTTACCTTCCCAGAAGTCTTTGCACAAAGTATCAAGTTGCCATTTTCGCATCCGTGGGTATTCCACTGTTTGAAAAACAATTTGCAATAATCTAGGTGACATATTAAGGTATCAATCATACATTGTAATGTGAAATTGAAGATATTTTGTCAAAGTATGTATATTTAACCCTCTATGATCAACCCATTTGTATTTTCATATGATTATTACATTGTAACGGACCAGAACCGGCCTCAGCCGTCTCACGGGCAGCCACAAATGAAAGAAAATATCAGGTATATTCCATTCAGAACTCACAAGTATGACACATAGGTGAAGAAAATGTTTGAGATGGATTGGGAAGGGATCGCTAACAGCAAATTTGTAGAGTTTAGCAGAGTAGTGGACACACAGGGAAGGGTGAGCCAGTCTCTTTAACTTATCATCCATCAAAAAGTATACTTCCATGGCCATTTTGCCCCACTTTCATTCCAACTAACAGGGCCAAGATTGAGACACAAATGGAGCTCTATGTAAGAAATTTTTTCATTTCAAAGGTATGTAGGTTGATGTAAAGAACCTACATATCAGTTCATTTTGAGGTTATACTAACTTTGTTCAGTCTTTTTGAGCAAGGAGAAGACCCAGAAGGACATGGAGTTGTTTCTGCAGGCATGTGTTGACCAGCAGGGCCTCCATGTCAATGCCATGTTCAACACATGATGGAAGGATGGCTACTGGGTGGTGGTGTTTTTAATTTGTTATTGATGTTAACACCAAACAATGAACTTAAACACATTTAATAGAATTATTCATAGTTTCTGAGTCAACACTCCACTAAGACAGGTGTGAAGTTATAGATAACCGTGTAAATATAACAGTATTGTTGCTTCTACATGCAGTGACTGTTAAAGTAAAAAAGTTAGCGTTCTAAGTTATAATGGCTTATGAATGTGATGTTTTAATATAGAGAATCTACAACCCCGATTCCAAAAAAGTTGGGACAAAGTACAAATTGTAAATAAAAACGGAATGCAATGATGTGGAAGTTTCAAAATTCCATATTTTATTCAGAATAGAACATAGATGACATCAAATGTTTAAACTGAGAAAATGTATCATTTAAAGAGAAAAATTAGGTGCTTTTAAATTTCATGACAACACATCTCAAAAAAGTTGGGACAAGGCCATGTTTACCACCGTGAGACATCCCCTTTTCTCTTTACAACAGTCTGTAAACATCTGGGGACTGAGGAGACAAGTTGCTCAAGTTTAGGGATAGGAATGTTAACCCATTCTTGTCTAATGTAGGATTCTAGTTGCTCAACTGTCTTAGGTCTTTTTTGTCATATCTTCCATTTTATGATGCGTCAAATGTTTTCCACGGGTGAAAGATCTGGACTGCAGGCTGGCCAGTTCAGTACCTGGACCCTTCTTCTACTGTTAGGGTTTTGCTGGGATTCGAACCCGGGTCGCTGGTGTGATAATCCAGCAAACCACCACTAGGCCACCAGGGGGATGACTGAAGTGCAGAGGCGTGAGGCGAAGGTAGAGTATCAAAAAACAGTTTATTTACAATATTTACAATCCGATGGAAAAAACAAAAAGAAAATCCAAAAGCTCAGAAGATAAACAAAAATAAAAATATCCAAAGGTTTCAAAGTCCAAAAACAAAAGGAAAGGCAAAATGCTGAATGTTCAGAAGATCAAAAGGTACAAAGTCCAAAGAAAGCAAAAATATCAAAAACACAAGGGCACAGGCAAGATACGTGGGACAGAGGAAACTAGCACTAGACAACATAGCATAAAGACTCCGTGACAAGGGAACAAACAGAGGGATATTTATACACAAACAAATTAAGGAACAGGGCGGGGCAGGAAACAGGCAATCAAGACAAACACAGTGGCGGCCTCTAGAGGCCAAAACAAACATGACAAGATAAACATAACAGCGGCCTCTAGAGACCAAAACAGTCCCAGTCCTAACAGGACACCCCCCCCCCCCCCCCCAGGAGCGTCTCCTGACGTTCCCAGGGCGATCCGGATGGGCCGAATGGAAGTCCTTACAGTCCTTTATCTAAAATGTCCCGGGCGGGGACCCAACAGCGTTCCTCAGGGCCATAGCCCTCCTAGTCTACTAGATATTGAAGCCCGCCGCGGACCCGGCGGGAGTCAAGCAGGCGATGCACAGTGAACACAGTCTGACCCTGGAAGATGCGGGGGGGGGGGATTCCTAGGGGCAGGGGCATACATGGACGTCAGTACGGGCCGCAACAGGGAAACATGGAATGTGGGGTTGATCCTCAGAGTCCGGGGCAACTGGAGCCGGTAGGCGACAGGGTTCACCCTGTGCACCACCTTGAAGGGGCCAATGTAGCGAGGAGCAAGCTTGCGGTTCTCCACCCGCAGCGGAAGGTCCTTGGTGGACAGCCAAACCCGCTGCCCAGGGCGGAAAGCGTGGGCAGGTCTTCTATGGCGGTTGGCCTGAGTCTGGTTGGTTCTGGAGGTCTGGATGAGGGTCCTCCTGACCTTGCTCCAGGTCTTGCGACACCGTCTCACATATTGGTTGACTGAGGGCACCCCCGCGTCCTCCTCCTGGTCCGGGAACAGAGGTGGCTGGAACCCGAATTGGCACTGGAATGGTGACAGCTTGGTGGCCGATGACTGCAGGGTGTTGTGGGCGTACTCTGCCCATGGCAGCCAGGTGCTCCACGATGTCGGGTTATCCATAGCCAGGCCTCGCATGGTGGTTTCCAGGTCCTGGTTGAGCCTCTCCGTCTGGCCATTGGACTGTGGGTGGAACCCAGAGGAGAGGCTGGCAGTGGCTCCGATGAGCTTGCAAAACCCATGCCACACTCGGGAGGAGAACTGGGGCCCTCGGTCAGAGACGATATCCTGTGGGAGACCAAAGACTCGGAAGACGTGATTGAACATTAGTTTAGCTGTTTCAAGGGCAGAACGGAGCTTGCACAGTGGTATAAAGCGGCAGGCCTTGGAGAATCTGTCAACTATGACCAAAATGACAGTGTTACCTTGTGACTCAGGGAGACCCGTGATGAAGTCGACTGCCACGTGGGACCAGGGACGCCGGGGAATGGTCAGAGGATGCAGGAGGCCCTGGGGATGCTGTCGTGGGTTCTTGCTTCTGGTGCACACCTCGCAGGAAAGGACGAATGACCTCACTTCCTTCTCCATGCTTGGCCACCAGAAGCGTCTTCTCAAAAAGTCCAGGGTCCTTCGAGCTCCCGGGTGGGCAGTGAGAGGGGACGAGTGACCCCACTGGAGAACCTTGGCCTGGGCTTGATGTGGGACGTACAAGAGGCCCGGTGGCCCCGTCCCAGGACCGGGGTCCTGGCGTTGGGCTCGTTGGACGGCCTCCTCAATACCCCAGCGGACAGGGGCCACAATCCGGGATACAGGGATAATAGGCCCAACTTCGCTCTCCCTGTTGGTGGGAGCGAACAGCCTGGAAAGCACATCAGGTTTGGTGTTTTTGGAGCCGGCGCGGTATGATAGGGTAAAGTCGAACCGACTGAAAAACAAGGCCCACCTAGCCTGTCGTGGATTGAGTCTCTTTGCTTGCTGGAGGTACTCCAGGTTCTTGTGGTCCGTCCAGACCAAAAATGGATGTTGTGCTCCCTCCAGCCAGTGCCTCCACTCCTCAAGGGCCAGTTTAACTGCTAGCAGTTCTCGATCCCCCACGTCATACCGGGATTCCGCAGAACTCAGGCGGTGGGAGAAGTATGCGCAGGGGTGCAACCTTCCTTCCGAGCGTTGAGAGAGGACCGCGCCGACGCCGCTGTCCGAGGCGTCCACCTCGACGATGAAGGGTTGCAAAGGGTCCGGGAGGACCAGAATGGGTGCCGTGCAGAAGCAGTGTTTGAGGTCTTTGAACGCCTTTTCCGCCTGAGGAGACCAGACATACGGTTCACCTGTCCCTTTGGTGAGGTCCGATATGGGCGCTGCTACAGAACTAAAGTTCCTGATAAACTTGCGGTAGAAGTTAGCAAATCCTAAGAACCACTGAACCTCTTTGACGGACTTGGGGGTGGGCCAGTCCCGGACGGCCAGGGTCTTGGCTGGATCCATCTGGAGTTGGCCTGTCTGTACAATAAAACCCAGAAAGGAGACCTCGGGAACATGAAATTCGCATTTCTGGGCCTTAGCGAACAGATTGTTCTGTAGCAGCCTCTGGAGAACCTGGCGGACATGGTGGCGGTGCTCCTGCACGGTCTTGGAAAAGATTAGGATGTCGTCGAGGTAGACAAAAACGTACTGGTTAATCATGTCCCTCAAGACGTCGTTGATTAGTGCCTGAAAAATAGCTGGTGCGTTGGTGAGTCCGAAGGGCATCACCTGGTACTCGTAGTGCCCAGATGGGGTGTTAAAGTCAGTCTTCCACTTGTCTCCCTGTCGGATACGGATGAGGTGGTATGCGTTCCGTAAGTCCAATTTGGTGAAGACAGTGGCGCCTTGGAGCAGATCGAACGCTGTGGACATCAGTGGAAGGGGATAGCGGTTGCATACAGTGATCTTGTTCAGACCCCTGTAATCAATACATGGCCAGAGCCCCCCATCCTTCTTGCCGACAAAGAAGAAGCCGGCACCAGCAGGGGAGGTGGAGGGTCGAATGAACCCAGAGACCAGGGCGTCCTTGAGGTATTCCTCCATGGCCTTGCGTTCTGGCTGAGAGAGGGAGAACAGTCTGCCCCAAGGAGGGGTAGTCCCAGGGAGCAAGTCGATGGCACAGTCGTAGGCACGGTGCGGAGGAAGAATGGCGGCCCTAGTCTTGCTAAAAACCTCCTTCAGATCCCAGTACTCTGTGGGAACTTGGGATAGCTCGGTGAGATCAGGGGGCTCGGCAGGAGACACAGGAGAGCTAGAGAGCAGACAAGAGGCATGGCACGCAGGACCCCATTCCACAACCTGGCTTGTTACCCAGTCTATGCGAGGGTTGTGGCGGGTAAGCCAAGGAAGGCCTAGAATCACTGGGAACTCTGGTGAATGAATAAGATGCAGGGATATCTCTTCCTTGTGACCTTGAGACTGGAGAAAGACTGGAGAAGTAACTTGGGTGACTCTTCCATCACCTAAGGCTTGGCCATCGAGGGCAGACACAGACAGCGGGATTTCAAGAGGAGCAGTAGGGACATTGATACTTTGGGCGAAGTGAACATCCATAAAGTTTCCAGCTGCCCCGGAGTCTAACAAGGCTTGACAAGAGTGGACGGACTCACCCCAGGAGATGGAGACTGGGATGTAGACTCCTTGGCCAGGGAGTTCAGGAGAGAGGGTAGGCCCCGTCACAACCCTCCCTCGGCTGGACGGGGCAGTCCTTTTTCCGAGAGCTCGGGACAAGATGCTCGGAAATGGCCAGGCTTGCCACAGTAGATGCAGCACTTGTCCCTCCTTCTGCGCTCCCTCTCAGCTGCGGAGAGACGAGTACAGCCAACTTGCATGGGCTCTGGACAGTCACTGGAGGAGGTAGACGGGCTCCAGGTAGAGGCAGTGAGGCCGGGGAAGCTCAGGACTCGGCGGCGCTCTCTAATCCTGTTGTCAAGATGAGTAGAATGTGAGATCAGAGTTTCGAGGTCACTTGGGCATCCGATAGAGGCCAGGCCGTCTTTGATGGGGTCAGACAAACCATAGTGAAAGGCTGAAACCAGGGCTGCTTCGTTCCATCCGCTGACTGCTGCGAGTGTCCGGAACGCGATGGCGTAGTCCGCGACGCTTCCTTCTCGCCGGATGGACATGAGCTTCCTGGCTGCGTCTTTACTGGTGTCTACCTGATCGAAGACACGAAGCATCTCCTCCATAAACAACTTGAAATCAGAGCACTCGGGCCCCGGGTCGCTGGTGTGATAATCCAGCAAACCCCCACTAGGCCACCAGGGGGATGACTCAAGTGCAGAGGCGTGAGGCGAAGGTAGAGTATCAAAAAACAGTTTATTTACAATATTTACAATCCGATGGAAAAAACAAAAAGAAAATCCAAAAGCTCAGAAGATAAACAAAAATAAAAATATCCAAAGGTTTCAAAGTCCAAAAACAAAAGGAAAGGCAAAATGCTGAATGTTCAGAAGATCAAAAGGTACAAAGTCCAAAGAAAGCAAAAATATCAAAAACACAAGGGCACAGGCAAGATACGTGGGACAGAGGAAACTAGCACTAGACAACATAGCATAAAGACTCCGTGACAAGGGAACGAACAGAGGGGTATTTATACACAAACTAATTAAGGAACAGGGCGGGGCAGGAAACAGGCAATCAAGACAAACACAGTGGCGGCCTCTAGAGGCCAAAACAAACATGACAAGATAAACATAACAGCGGCCTCTAGAGGCCAAAACAGTCCCAGTCCTAACATCTACGCAGCCATGATACTGTAATTGATGCAGTATGTGGTTTGGCATTGTCATGTTGGAAAATGCAAGGTCTTCCCTGAAAGAGACGTCGTCTGGATGGGAGCATATGTTGCTCTAGAACCTGGATATACCTTTCAGCATTGATGGTGTCTTTCCAGATGTGTAAGCTGCCCATGCCACACGCACTAATGCAACCCCATACCATCAGAGATGCAGGCTTCTGAACTGAGCGCTGATAACAACTTGGGTCGTCCTTCTTCTCTTTAGTCTGAATGACACGGCGTCCCTGATTTCCTTAAAGAACTTCACATTTTGATTCGTCTGACCACAGAACAGTTTTCCACTTTGCCACAGTCCATCTTAAATGAGCCCTGGCCCAGAGAAGACGTCTGCGCTTCTGGATCGTGTTTAGATACGGCTTCTTCTTTGAACTATAGAGTTTTAGCTGGCAACGGCGGATGGCACGGTGAATTGTGTTCACAGATAATGTTCTCTGGAAATATTCCTGAGCCCATTTTGTGATTTCCAATACAGAAGCATGCCTGTATGTGATGCAGTGCCGTCTAAGGGCCCGAAGATCACGGGCACCCAGTATGGTTTTCCGGCCTTGACCCTTACGCACAGAGATTCTTCCAGATTCTCTGAATCTTCTGATGATATTATGAACTGTAGATGATGATTATGTCCAAACTCTTTGCAATTTTACACTGTCAAACTCCTTTCTGATATTGCTCCACTATTTGTCGGTGCAGAATTAGGGGGATTGGTGATCCTCTTCCCATCTTTACTTCTGAGAGCCGCTGCCACTCCAAGATGCTCTTTTTATACCCAGTCATGTTAATGACCTATTGCCCATTGACCTAATGAGTTGCAATTTGGTCCTCCAGCTGTTCCTTTTTTGTAACTTTAACTTTTCCAGCCTCTTATTGCCCCTGTCCCAACTTTTTTGAGATGTGTTGCTGTCATGAAATTTCAAATGAGCCAATATTTGGCATGAAATTTAAAAATGTCTCACTTTTGACATTTGATATGTTGTCAATGTTCTATTGTGAATACAATATCAGTTTTTGAGATTTGTAAATTATTGCATTCCATTTTTATTTACAATTTGTACTTTGTCCCAACTTTTTTAGAATCGGGGTTGTAGTCGATAATAAATGAAAAGTCATGATGATGGGAGAATTCATCCTGTGATTCATCCTGTCATCTGGGATAGCGTCTAATAAAATCATCACTATAGTTTACACTTGAGCTTAGAGTTGACAGTGCATCCCCTGGGTTCCACTCCAATTTGTCAAAAGGTTGTTTCACACACTCAGAATTCAACCTCGAGGACACACAGTACTGTCCAAAAGTCTTAGGCACCCTATTTTTTTCATACAAACTTTGTTATAGATTTCGGTTTTATGAATACTACATTATCGAGTCAGTACAAAAACATTCTAGAGTTCCAAACGTTTGTTTTTTAGCACAAAGTTAAATGTTACAGAAAAATTGTTTGTATCTGAGCAGCATGTTCCATAAAAGCCCACTTTTCAGATTAAAAAAGAAAACATAATAAAGGCTACTGGGTTTTGGTGCAAAATTAAGAAGCAAGTGTGACAGTCAAAGTGTCCAGAAGAACTGTGGCTGGTTCTGCAAGATGCTCAGAAAAACCTACAGCTGAGACTACTATTTTTTTTTTAAAGCACAGGTTCGTCTCACACCAAATATTGATTTTGTTTCATTTATTATGGCTTACTGTTTATTGTTTATAGTATTTTTTAAAATGTTGAAACATTTCATTATTTTTTAAGCCATTTTTGGTTTATAGCATTTCTTTACATGTGCCTAAGACTTTTGCACAGAACTGTAGTTCACCTTCGAGAGCGCGTGTGCCCTTCAGCGCACAGCAAGCAGAAACTCTCTCGCGTGTTATAGCTGCTTTGTGTGTTTGCTGCTTCATTCGATATTCGTAGGTGATATTATTTGCCTCTCTCTAGCTGTGTTCGAAACAGAAGGACGTAAGCTTGTTGCCTTGCTGCTGTAATAGACAGGTGTCTTATAAGGCAGGACTTTCAACTGAAGGCATCTTCTAAGGACGCTAATTTCGAAGAACCTTGTAACTTGTGACACCAGCTCTCTGTGTAACTAAAACCAAAGAGGTAACTAGTTGGCTAACAAACGCCTCACAAATCATATCAAACAAATTTAATTGGTTACAGTCAAGGGGTTATAAGGTAGTATAATGTTTATTTCTTAAAAAGAAAAATCAAAGCAAAAAATCAAAGCCCAAAAATTTATATTTGTATATGAAATCACTGTTTTGGGATGTTCAGTTCACCATCTTTTTTTTTTAGTTTAGTTTAGTTTCTCTATTGCTTGAGGGAGCTGCTGCAGAGATTTATGGGTGGAGATAATTAAATGAGGGGGTGGCATCATTCTAATGAGCTTGTGATGTAGAAAGAGGAGCCAAATCTGAACATCTTGTTGAAGTGCATGTTTTTCTGAAATAGGCAGCCCAAAATAAACCGACTGGGTCATCTTATTTCAAAGTTTGTGGGTTGGTAGGCTCCAGATACCCAAATGTATGTGCACAAGCTCTGAAAATGTGGAAGAGTTTTTCATAATATGTCCCCTTTAATGATTTAGTCTTGCACTAGAGTTAATGTAGTTAACAAGTAACAGAAGCATATGGCCTCCATTTGAGCATGAAACACTAAATGTGCATAAATCCTCCCACACTGGAGTCAGGTAGGAGGCGTGGCCTAAAGTCTGACGCACATGGTTTGATTAGAAGATTAATTTTAATAATGGGGTCTTATATATTTTTCTCTATACTGATTTAGATGGTTGGTTTCATTAAGAGCTGCATGTCTGTCATGAGGAGTCTCTCTGAGTCGCAGTCATCCAGAGAGAGACGTCACGCCACTCCGACTTCCTCTAAGACTCTCCAGCGCTGTCCATTTCTCCTGGACTTCCTCAGACTGTGAGTCACATATACATGCGCCTGTCATCTGTTATTAACATAAAGACTAGTGACTGTAACTCAGATATTAAATCTGACATGCTGTACAATGTGGCATGTAGGTTTTTAGGGTGAAGGTTTGTGTGTTTAGAAAGACTTGTGTTTGTATTACAAGAATTTAGGGTCGTCAAGCTGTTTTCTCATCAACCAGGCAGAAAATAGTGTTTGAAGGACGTTAAAACAAATATTAAGAGTATTTTGCCAGCATTACTATCCACTGGAATAAATTCAGAATTTAAGGGTCATTACATTATTTTTCACCTGGTGTTTTGCAAGCTGGGAGGAAACTCCTGTGAATGGATGTACAACAAGGTGAACATTACCACAAATTTGATTTATTCTAGATGTTAAAAGCTCATCGTACTTGATTAATAAGTCAGCTTTTAATAGCACCTTCAGCAACATTAGTAAATTGACCCCACTACGTTTCCTGATTTAGTGTCACGAAAAGGAAAAACAAACCTTCTCTTATTCCTGTGTTGTTGTTGCTGTTGTTGTTTCACAGCTGTGTGTGGAGAAACCTGGGATGTCAGTAGCTGTTCTCATCTTCATGTCCTCCAAGTTATTTCAGGCTGACAACGAAGCTCTGCACTCATTCCCATGTGGATCCTTCACCAAAATGACCAGGTACAAGCACTTCCTGTTCATTAATGATTAATTTCTTTCATCTGAACACAGACGTATAAAGAAATACAAAGAGTAAATGAATAATGCACCAAGAACAGCACAATAAATGATTAATGCAACTGATACATTCGAATAAAATATTTTCCCACATGTTCATTTTTATTTTTAATGCCTAGTGTGAAGGTGCTTGAATACATTAACACATCTGCTT
The DNA here is from genome assembly GCF_027579695.1 of Neoarius graeffei. Lineage (NCBI taxonomy): Eukaryota > Metazoa > Chordata > Actinopteri > Siluriformes > Ariidae > Neoarius > Neoarius graeffei. The sequence continues at coordinate 4,946,215 of NC_083593.1, forward strand.
GAAAAGACATGGTTCGAAAGACTAATGTTGTTCCTGTCTTCAGCTACAGTTGGAAAGGAAGCCGTGTTACAGTGAAGGAGCTGCAGATTGACCACCCGCTCTAACACGGCTACCATAGCCTGAACATCACTGAGCTTGGGTTCTACTGCTAAATACTCACAAAAACCACAACAGACACTTTGTACTTCTCCTACTGCATCCTGCTGCATTATGGGTAATGACTCACTGACTTCTTTTCCTGGCAAAAGTGATGATGGTTCAACATTTCCACTGAAACACTGCACCATAAAATATCAGAGAGAGCTGAAGTACTGAGAGAGAGAGAGAGAGAGAGAGAGAGAGAGAGAGAGCATACATCTCAGGTTTAACCCTTTCAGTCCTTTCAAAGTCAAAAGGAGACCTGGTTTAAATATTAAGTCAAAGTGGAACAAGATTAAAAATGAAATTGTTCCACTGAGCAGGGTATTAAAGCACAAATGGTATGGGTTGGTGTAAAATTGAAAAACATTATTGACAAGTGTGTGTGTGTATTGTAGTTAGTTAGTTAGTTAGTTATGGTTTATTTGATAGGGACAGATACATATCATGCAGGCTGTGCAACAGCCTAACAGTAGGCATCATAGCATTTATAGCCATAGGCTAATTTCCAATGCCCGTCCCTAGAAGGGCTTTTAAAATAATATATAAAAAAATATTTATTTTTATTTTAAAAAGCAGCCTATCCATTCATCCAGGCCATTCATTCAATCTAAAATACAGCCAATATACATAACTAACCATATGTCAATGTCCATCCACATATCCATTCATCCACTAAATATAAAATTAATAAAAATGGTCAGACATTACCTACCTTTCTTTACACCTGCTCTACATAATAAACATACTGTCACGAACACACACACACACACACACACACACTAATTCAAACACACACTCAAAAATTAACAACCCCCATCCCCCAACCCACCAGCACACTTAAGATCACCACACACACACTTACACACACACACACACACACACACGCACAAAAAATCAACATCCCCCACCCCCCACCCTACTCACACACATGCATATTCACACATGGCTACTGTGGCAGCGGGGGCGTGGTCAAGCGCCGGTCTGTGACAGGAGGGCAGAGTCAGGGAAGGTAAGTGGCAGAATCACTACACCTGAGAGCAATTAACCTGTGTTTGTGTGTCTTCCCAGTGACCGTGCCCTACTTAAGGAGGGAGAGCGAGAGCAGAGGAGCTCATCCCCGAACAAGACGCCTGTCGTGTGTGTGTGTATCTGTTTGAGACAAATATTGTTCACTGAAAAGTGTGGCAATAAAAGCCCTATTCCAAACCCTGATCTCTGTCCTGCCGTCCTCTGTGCTCCACCCACCCATACGAACTGCCACAGTGGTGCCGAAACCTGGGAAAAGTGGAGCACCAGCCAAGCATCCCCATGGAGTCCTCCCCATTCGCCGACCTGGTCCATGCCCTCGCCACGGCCCAGCAAAGCCAGCACCAGGCGCTCGTCACCCTCCGGAAGGCGCAAGAGCGAAGCTTCGAGGCCCTGGTGCTGGCCCAACAAGAAGATCGAGAGGCGTTCCGGCACCTCCTCGTGTTGGCGGGGTCCACCAGCGCTCCTACTGTGGGCCCGTCTCCCCTCACCGTCACCAAGATGGGCCCGCAGGACAACCCCGAGGCGTTCATCACGCTCTTCGAGCAAGTCGCCAAAGCCTCGGGGTGGCCGATGGAGCAGCGCGCGGCGCGCCTCCTCCCCCTGCTAACGGGAGAGGCACAGCTGGCCGCGCTACAGCTCCCCGCCGACCGCTGGCTGGCCTACGCGGACCTCCGCTGGGCCGTCCTCCAGCACGTGGGGCACACCCCAGAGCAGCAGCGCCAGCGCTTCCGCGCGTTGCGCTTGGAGGAAGTCGGCCGGCCGTTCGCGTTTGGCCAGCAGCTCCGGGACGCATGCTGGTGGTGGTTGAGGGCCGACAACCGCGACGCCGAGGAAATCATCGATCAGGTGGTGCTGGAACAATTCGTCGCTCGCTTGCCAGCAGGAATCGCGGAGTGGGTCCAGTGCCACCGCCCGGCGTCGCTGGATCAGGCAGTGGAGCTGGCGGAGGACCATTTGGCGGCTGTCCCGGCGGCAGGACAGCAGATGGCATCTTCTCTCCTCTTCTCTCTCTCTCTCTCTCTCTTCCCCTCCTCCTGTGTTCCGTCCTCGCCCCATTCCCCCACCGCGGAGGCGGGGGCCGGCACCACCCCAGCCGGCCCGCCGCACCCGCGGTGCCCTCCCGTTTCTCCCTTCTGTGTCTGTCTCTCCCCCACCTCAGGTGAGTGAGCCCCAGATCACCGGTGCAGAGGGAAAGCCCGGGCCGGTTTGCTGGTGCTGCGGGGAGCCGGGCCACCTTCAACAGCAGTGCACGGCGATGGAAGTGGGCACGGTGGTACGGATCCCCGACGCGACAGAGGTCGCCCTCGATCGGGCCGGAGCGTATCGCATACCGGTGAGTATCCAAGGGGATACATATCAGGCGTTGGTGGATTCTGGTTGTAACCAGACCTCAATTCACCAAAGCCTGGTGCAAAACGAGGCACTGGGGGGAGCACAGGGGGTGAAGGTGTTGTGTGTGCACGGGGATGTTCACAGCTACCCTTTGGTGTCGGTCCACATTTTTTTCAGAGGGGAAAAATTTATAGTGAAGGCGGCGGTTAGTCCTCGCCTTACCCACTCTTTAATTTTGGGGACTGATTGGCCGGGATTTCGGGGTTTAATGACACGCCTAGTAAAGAGTGGGTCCTGCCATTTGACAGGGGGAGGTCCCGGTGTCACTTTGGCGGGAGCAGCTGTCACAGAGCCGTCTACGTCATCTCCGCGTCAGAGTGAGGAGCCGTCGGCTCCTCCTCTCTCTATTGGGGAATCCCTCACGGATTTCCCATTAGAACAATCGCGAGATGAGACTCTGCGACATGCGTTTGACCAAGTGAGAGTAATTGATGGTCAAACGCTCCAGCCGAATGCCACCCCGTCCTTCCCCTACTTCGCAGTTATGAAGGATAGGTTATACCGAGTGACGCAGGACATTCAAACTAAAGAGCGAGTCATGCAGCTTTTGATTTCGAAGAGCCGCCGGGAATTGGTATTCCAGGCGGCTCACTTTAATCCCATGGCTGGACACTTAGGGCAGGATAAGACACTAGCCCGAATAATGGCCCGATTCTATTGGCCGGGGATTCGCGGCGATGTTCGTAGGTGGTGTACGGCATGCCGCGAATGCCAGTTAGTGAATCCAGCGGCCATTCCAAAAGCACCTTTGTGCCCTCTTCCATTGATCGAGACCCCGTTTGAGAGAATTGGGATGGATCTCGTCAGGCCATTAGATTGGTCAGCACGGGGGTACCTCTTTATATTAGTTCTGGTGGACTATGCAACGCGATACCCGGAAGCAGTGCCGCTGCACAATATCTCAGCACGCAGTATTGCAGAGGCACTCTTCCGCGTCATCTCCCAAGTCGGAATCCCGAAAGAGATTCTGACTGATCAAGGCACTACGTTTATGTCACGAACACTGCACGAACTGTATGGGTTATTGGGGATTAAGCCGATCCGCACCAGTGTGTATCACCCACAAACGGACGGTTTAGTAGAACGGTTCAACCGCACCCTCAAAAATATCATTAAAAAATTCGTAAGCGAGGACGCACGTAATTGGGATAAGTGGCTCGAGCCCTTGTTGTTCTCAGTGTGAGAGGTTCCCCAGGCCTCCACGGGGTTCTCCCCGTTCGAATTATTATATGGGCGTAAGCCGCGCGGCATCCTGGACGTGCTGCGGGAAAATTGGGAGGAGGGACCTTCACAAAGCAAGAACGAAATTCAATACGTTATGGACCTGCGCGCAAAACTCCACACGCTCACCCACCTAACCCAGGAGAATTTGCGGCAGGCCCAGGAACGGCAAGCCCGCCTGTACAACAAGGGTACGCACCCTTAGGGAGTTCACACAGGGAGATAAAGTACTCGTACTGTTGCCCACTTCGAGCTCCAAATTGATCGCCAAGTGGCAAGGACCCTTTGAGGTCACACGGCGAGTTGGGGACGTCGACTATGAGGTGAGGCGAACGGACAGGGGTGGGGCGCTACAGATTTACCACCTCAATCTGCTGAAACTCTGGAATGAGGAGGTCCCCGTGGCGTTGGTGTCGGTGGTTCCGGAGAAGGCGGAGCTGGGGCCAGAGGTTCAAAAAGGGGCATTGGCATCCCGTACCTCTCCGGTCCCCTGTAGAGACCACCTCTCCCCGACCCAACTCACGGAGGTCGCCCAGTTGCAGACCGAGTTTTCGGATGTGTTCTCGCCCCTGCCTGATCGCATGAACCTCATAGAGCACCACATAGAGACGCCCCCGGGGGTAGTAGTGCGTAGCCGCCCTTACAGGCTACCCGAACACAAAAAAAGGTGGTTCGGGAAGAACTTGAGACCATGCTCGAAATGGGCATCGTCGAGGAGTCCTACAGTGACTGGAGCAGCCCGGTGGTCTTAGTACCCAAGGCCGATGGGTCGGTCTGGTTCTGTGTGGACTATAGAAAAGTCAACGCGGTGTCTAAATTTGACGCGTACCCAATGCCTCGTATTGATGAGTTGCTCGATCGACTCAGCACGGCTCACTTTTATTCGACACTGGATTTGACGAAGAGATATTGGCAGATCCCCTTGACTCCACTATCCCGAGAAAAAACTGCCTTTTCCACACCGTTTGGTTTACACCAATTCATCACACTTCCGTTTGGGCTGTTTGGGGCACCCGCGACGTTTCAGCGGCTGATGGATAGAGTCCTCCGCCCCCACGCCACTTATGCGGCCGCGTATCTAGATGATATAATCATCTATAGTAATGACTGGCCGAGGCACCTTGAACATCTGAGGGCCGTCCTTAGGTCGCTGAGGCGAGCGGGGCTCACAGCCAACCCAAAGAAGTGTGCGATTGGGCGGGTGGAAATACGGTATCTGGGCTTCCACTTGGGCAACGGGCAGGTGCGTCCCCAAATTAATAAGACGGCAGCGATTGTGGCCTGCCCGAGGCCCAAGACCAAAAAGGGGGTGAGACAGTTCCTGGGATTGGCTGGCTATTACCGTAGGTTTATACCTAATTATTCGGACGTCACCAGCCCGCTGACTGATCTCACTAAAAAGGGGGGCCCAGATCCGGTCCAGTGGACGGAGCAGTGCCAGCGGGCTTTTTCAGAGGTAAAGGCTGCACTGTGTGGGGGGCCACTTTTACACTCCCCTGACTTTTCTCTCCCCTTTGTGTTACAGACCGATGCATCGGACAGAGGACTGGGGGCAGTTTTGTCCCAGGAGGTGGAGGGGGAGGACCGCCCCGTCCTCTACATCAGTAGGAAGCTGTCAGTGCATGAAGGGCGCTACAGCACCATTGAAAAGGAGTGTCTGGCGATCAAGTGGGCGGTCCTCGCCCTCCGTTACTACCTGCTGGGGCGCTCTTTCACCCTCTGTTCGGACCACGCGCCCCTCCAGTGGCTCCACTGCATGAAAGATGCCAACACGCAGATCACCCATTGGTATCTGGCACTCCAACCCTTTAATTTCAAGGTGGTCCACAGGCCGGGGGTGCAGATGCTCGTGGCGGACTTCCTCTCCCGTCGGGGGGGGGGGGGGGGGGGGGGGGGGTCGGCTGCAGGCCGGATGGCTGCCCGGCCTGAGTCGGGCGGTGGGGGTATGTGGCAGCGGGGGCGTGGTCAAGCGCCGGTCTGTGACAGGAGGGTGGAGTCAGGAAAGGTAAGTGGCAGAATCACTACACCTGAGAGCAATTAACCTGTGTTTGTGTGTCTTCCCAGTGACCGCGCCCTACTTAAGGAGGGAGAGCGAGAGCAGAGGAGCTCATCCCCGAACAAGACGCCTGTCGTGTGTGTGTGTGTATATCTGTTTGAGACAAATATTGTTCACTGAAAAGTGTGGCAATAAAAGCCCTATTCCAAACCCTGATCTCTGTCCTGCCATCCTCTGTGCTCCACCCACCCATACGAACTGCCACAGCTACATACCTGATTGCTTTTTAGGAACTCCTTCATCTGACTCCTGAACCACACATGACTATGAATGGCCTTGATTTCAGGGGGCAAACTATTCCATAAATGTAGTCTTTAATTAGGAATGAGGACTGACCAAAGGATGTTTTACGGTGGGGTATCCTACAGTTCCCTGCTACAGCACCCCTTGTGGACCGCCCAACAACCTGCATTGGTTGGATAAGGTCACAGAGCACTTGAGGGGCTTGGCCATGCAGGCATTTATAGATCAAGTTAATATTTGACAAAGCAATATAATTATCAAAACTTAGCATGTTCAGGTCCTGCTGGACATCACAGTGATGAGCTCTTATTGGCCTCTTACCTAGGATTTTCAACGCGCGGTTGTAGAGTCTCTCCAGAGGTCTTACTGCTGAAAGACCTACCTATGACCATGCAGTTATGCAGTAGCCAAGGTGTGAGAGAATCATTGAGTAAAGATATATGTTGGCTGCTTCAAATGATAAACAATCTCTAATTAGTCTGAAAGTGTAAAAGTTCAGTCTAACTGTTTTACTGATCTTCTTAATATGTTTATCAAATTTAAGATGTTCATCCAATATCAGTCCTAAGTATTTGACCTCTGTAACCTGACTAATTGGTTTGTCATAGATATTGATATTTAAGGTAGTTGGTATGGGGTGCCTCCCAGAAGAAAAGCACATTGACACTGTTTTACTTACATTTAGCGCTAGGCATGACCTGTTTAGCCAGTGAGCTACAGCCTCCAGTTGTTCATTTAATTTGTGTGATACTGCAGCAGCTGTTTTCCCATGAACATATAGAACCGCATCATCTGCATACATTTGAAAACCTGCCTCTGGGCAGGAGTCAGGGAGGTCATTTATAAACATACTAAAGAGTATCGGTCCTAATACCGAACCCTGCGGAATGCCAGTTTTAATTATTTGAAATGAAGACTTTGCATTGCTGATAGCAACACATTGTTCACGGTTTGTGAGATGATTTAAACCAGGCCACTGTCTTTTCTGTTAAATTATAATTAACAAGTTTAGATGTTAAAATGTTATGATTTACCGTGTCAAATGCTTTTTTAAGATCTAAAAATACAGCCCCCACCAGGTTACCTTTATCTATAGATGATTTAATTTGCTCCAGGAGGAAGCAGCACTCTCTGTAGAGAATTTTGCTCTAAAACCAAATTGTAATGGATGTAAATATTTATTGCCTTCTAGATGTTCCATTAATTGTGTAGCAACTGCCTTTTCCAGGATCTTAGATAGAGCAGGCAGGATGCTAATGGGCCGATAATTGGTCACTTGGTCTGCCGCACCAGATTTAAATATAGGAGTAACCTTTGCTTGTTTCCAGGCTTCAGGAAACGTCCCACTTGTTATGGAGGTGTTTACCAAGTGGGTTAGCGGCTCAGCTAGTGCATTAACGTGTGTTTTTATAAAAACTATATCTAAATTAAAAAGGTCTTTGGAATAGGTAGTTTTTAACTTAGTGATTATTTTTACTACTTGACTTTTTGATGTTTGTTTGAGTTCTAGCAGTTGACCTGTCTTTGCAGCTATAGCTGGGCCAGACCAGACACTTGTCTTAAAAGTTCTGGCTATATCCTCAACTGACCCAACAAAATAGTTGTTTAGTGCTTGCGCAATTTCTCCATTATCTGCTATAGTTTCATTCCCTATTTTTAGTTCCTGTATGATACTTTGTGCTTTCTGTGGTTGTATTAGGGTTTTCATTTGTTTCTAAATAAGTGAACTACAGTGGTGCTTGAAAGTTTGTGAACCCCTTAGAATTTTTTATATTTCTGCATAAATATGACCTAAAACATCATCAGATTTTCACACAAGTCTTAAAAGTAGATAAACAGAACCCAGTTAAACAAATGAGACAAAAATATTATACTTGGTAATTTATTTATTGAGGAAAATTATCCAATATTACATATCTGTGAGTGGCAAAAGTATGTGAACCTCTAGGATTAGCAGTTAATTTGAAGGTGAAATTAGAGTCAGGTGTTTTCAATCAATGGGATGACAATCAGGTGTGAGTGGGCACCCTGTTTTATTTAAAGAACAGGGATCTATCAAAGTCTGATCTTCACAACACATGTTTGTGGAAGTGTATCATGGCATGAACAAAGGAGATTTCTGAGGACCTCAGAAAAAGCGTTGTTGATGCTCATCAGGCTGGAAAAGGTTACAAAACCATCTCAAAAGAGTTCGGACTCCACCAATCCACAGTCAGACAGACTGTGTACAAATGGGAGGAAATTCAAGACCATTGTTACCCTCCCCAGGGGTAGTCGACCAACAAAGATCACTCCAAGAGCAAGACGTATAATAGTCAGTGAGGTCACAAAGGACCCCAGGGTAACTTCTAAGTAACTGAAGGCCTCTCTTGCATTGGCTAATGTTAATGTTCATGAGTCCACCATCAGGAGAACACTGAACAACAATGGTGTGCATGACAGGGTTGCAAGGAGAAAGCCACTGCTCTCCAAAGAGAACATTGCTGCTCATCTGCAGTTTGCTAAAGATCATGTGGACAAGCCAGAAGGCTATTGGAAAAATGTTTTGTAGACGGATGAGACCAGAATAGAACTTTTTGGTTTAAATGGGAAGCGTTACATTTGGAGAAAGGAAAACACTGCATTCCAGCATAAGACCCTTATCCCATCTGTGAAACATGGTGGTGGTAGTATCATGGTTTGGGCCTGTTTTGCTGCATCTGGGCCAGGACAGCTTGCCATCACTGATGGAACAATGAATTCTGAATTATACCAGTGAATTCTAAAGGAAAATGTCAGGACATCTGTCCATGAACTGAATCTCAAGAGAAGGTGGGTCATGCAGCAAGACAACGACCCTAAGCACACAAGTCGTTCTACCAAAGAATGGTTAAAGAAGAATAAAGTTCATGTTTTGGAATGGCCAAGTCAAAGTCCTGACCTTCATCCAATCGAAATGTTGTGGAAGGACCTGAAGCGAGCAGTTCATGTGAGGAAACCCACCAACATCCCAGAGTTGAAGCTGTTCTGTACGGAGGAACGGGCTAAAATTCTTCCAAGCCGGTGTGCAGGACTGATCAACAGTTACCGCAAACGTTTAGTTGCAGTTATTGCTGCACAAGGGGGTCACACCAGATACTGAAAGCAAAGGTTCACATACTTTTGCAACTCACTGATATGTAATATTGGATCATTTTCCTCAATAAATAAATGACCAAGTATAATATTTTTGTCTCATTTCTTTAACTGGGTTCTCTTTATCTACTTTTAGAACTTGTGTGAAAATCTGATGATGTTTTAGGTCATATTTCTACAGAAATATAGAAAATTCTAAAGAGTTCACAAACTTTCAAGCACCACTGTATTGCCCTTAGCCTCCGTTAAAAGTGTGATATAATACGTTGCTTTAGCTGTGCGCAATTCTTTAGTGACTCTATTACGGAGTCCTTTATATTGTGCGAGGGCAGTATTTATCCAGCTCTTTAAACACACCTTAAGTGCAAGATCAGATGTGTAGATGGCAGTGAGCTCCTCTAATGATCTACAGCAGAACACACTGGTGTATGAGAGAGTGCATGTACATCCTGCTGTACCACAAAGTAACACACAGTTACTGTTATTACCCTGAAGTTGATTATTTTCCAATAACAGCATGTCCCCAAGTGTTTTATTCCACTCTTATACCACAGCAATTGACCAACAATTAAAAATTTTCCCAAAAGAACATATTGTACTTTTTATTCATTTACAGTTACAGTTAATGTCAGAGAAGCAAGTTAGTTCCTGTTCTCACTTACATTATAGCAGCTATAAAGAGTCATTCCCTCAGCAGACTTTCTTTTTTTCTCTCTCTTGAAGTTAAGAAAAAAAACTGCAGCTTGTTACCCATGTTACTGAGAAACCACAAAGACACAAACATAAACGCCTCTGTTCTGAAGATACTTTGCTTCTGTCCAACGCCACAGTGGATCTGAAATGAAGCCATCGAAAATGTGATGGAAGTCTACAGTTTCAGCTTTAATTCAGGAGCTTTAAATTAAAAAAAAAATCACCTTAACTATGTAAGAATTCCAGCCTTTTTTTTTTTTTACATCATCCCTTCATTTTTACAGGCATTGGACAAACTAACATAATTATAAATGTAAACATAAGTTTTCATACTTGGATGCAAATCCTTTGCCTGAAGTCTGAAACCCATGGACATCACCAAAAGCTGAGTTTCCTCTCTTGAGATGCTTTGCTGCGCTTTGCAGCCGCCTTCAGTTGCTGCTTGTTTGTGGGTCTTTCTGCCTTCAGTTTTGTTTTCAGTAAGTGAAAAGCATGCTCAATTGGGTTACTGACTCGACCACTGAAGATCATTCCATTCCATCCTATCAGTTTTACAGCATTTGACTGAATGTGAGCAGAAAGTATAGCTCTATATACTTCAGAATTCATCTTGCTACTTCTCTCAGCAGTCATTGGAAGCCGTACATGCCTATGGATCATGAGCACTTCCTTTCCTTCTCCATGTTCTTCTCTTCCTATCATTCTGGTTAATCTTTGTTTCATCTGTGCAAAGAAAATTGTTCCAGGACTGAACAGGCTTTCTAACAAAGTCTAATCTGGCCATTCTGTTCTTGAGTGTTACCAGTGGTTTGCATCTTGAGGTAAACCCTCTGTATTTACCTTTATGAAAGCGTCTCTTAATTGTAGACATTGAAAATGACAGGCCTACCTCCTCAAGAGTGTTCCTGATTTGGCTAGATGTTGTAAAGGGGTTTTTATTCACCAAGGAAAGAATTGTGATCATCCACTTTAGTTGTCCTCCATGGTCTTCCAAGCCTTTTGGGGTTGCTTAGCTCACCAGTGCATTCCTTCTTTTTAAGAATGTCCCAAATTGTTGATTTGGCCATTCCTAAATTTTCTAGAATCTCTCTGACCAGTCTCTTTTTTTTCAGCCTGTTGATGGCCTCCTTCACTTGCATCGACACCTCTTTTGACCGCATATTGAGAGTTCCCATGAACAGCTGCCAGATGCAAATTCAACACTTGGAATTTTATGTCTGTAATCTGTCATGAAATAAGGAGGCAACAGGATGGGTGGACGATGTAAAAAAAATGGTTCTAATTCCTAAAAAAATGGTTGATGCAATATTTTTGTTAAACCTCTTTGATTATAGCTGAAAGGAGTACAGTTGTAGTACACCACTTCAATCACATCTTGATGGCTTCATTTCAAAGCCAATGTGGTGGTGTACAGATGACAATTGATGAAAATTGGGTCACTGTCCAAATATTTATGGATCTGAGAGAGAGAGAGAGAGAGAGAGAGAGAGAGAGGTGCTGAATAAAGTAAAAGCAGGTCTTTCAGGACAGACTGAGACAGCACAAGCACTGTGTGAGAAAGAGGCTGAGGAGGAGGAGGAAGTGATGAAGGTCACAACGTACTTCTTGTAGTGCAGATGATCCACCTAACACTGCTGCACTGGACTTCATCACAGCCTGAGATATGGGTATGAACCATAAGGCTTTGTTCACAGTTATAGTATAACACTCACGCCATCTGCTGGTCAAACACTGACTTTCTCTCAACAGTGGCTGATGATGAAGAAGACCTGGGGCCTCATTTATAAAACTTTGCGCAGGATTTACGCCAGAAGATGGCGTGCGCACGAAACTCAGAATGTGCGTGCGCACAGAAATATTCTGATTTATAAAACCGTGCGCACGCACGTTCCACGCCAATTTCCCTTTATAAATCACAATCCACTCTAAGTTTGCGGCACCTGTGCGTACCTCAAGACACACCCACAATTGCCTATAAATATTCAGCGAAACGCCCTTAATGAATATTGATATCTGTTGGACAACATGCCCAAAACAGAAGGAAAGACAAAGAAGCGCAACTTCACCGACTGTGAAGATGAAGTGCTAGTAGATGAAGTGGAGCAGCGTCGAGCTGTTTTGTTTGGAGGCCATAATACGGGAGTTACAAATGCGAAAAAAACGTGTGAATGGCAGCATGTGGCCGATGCGGTCAATTCTGTAGCTTCACAAGGCCGTACTATGGCGGTAAAAAAAAAAAATGGTCCGACATAAAGGTGGACGCCAAGAAGAGGATCGCGGCACACCGCCAAAGAGTCCGTGCAACGGGCGGGGGGAAGGGGGAGCCGGAGCTCACCCCACTGGATCAAAAACTGGCTGGCATTATAGGGGAAACCCTCCTGAGTGGAGTTGTGCGTGAGGAAGAGGGTGACACCGATGCTGGGCCACATGAACCAGCCGAGGACTCGGGTATGTAATTTTTTTTTTGGTTGTGTATCAAGGAACCACCTCACATTGCACGTGTGCCCCCTTGTTTGAAATGGGTGTGAAATTAATTGAAATGAGTCTTCATCCAGAAAAAGTATTTTATTAACAAAAAAAAAATTCCCTCGCATTTGCTGGGTGTGCCAGTGAGGCCAGCAGTGTGTCGGCTGCGGCAGCGGAGGTCCCAAGGACGTCCACGGCCTCCGATGCATGTGCATCCATGCCGAAACCAGCCACCAGCGCCCGTGTCCTAACAGATGCAGTGCTGCAGGTGCAGCGGGAACATGTGGATGCCGTCCGCGAGGTCGCCCGGGAGTTAAAAGAAATAAAAAATGAGTTGTCTGCATTAAATGCCAGCATTAAAGAATGTCTTAAAAAGTAATCATTTGTTTCCATACCTAATTATTTATAAGCGGCGCATCACCTCCTCGCGCTGGCGCACGGCTCCTGCGTTTGGGTGGAATGCCTGGGGATAGGGATCGGGATCGAGATCAAGGTTGACCTCTTCAGCTTGCAAAGGCACGTTTTGTAGCTGTGCCGCATTGTGCAGCACAGTACAGGCCCTAACAATCCTACAGACCTTTTCGGGTCTGTAACATGGCGCTCCCCCCGTGGCATCCAGACAACGCCATCTGCCCTTCAGGAGCCCGATGGTGCGCTCCACAACAGCGCGCGCCTGGCTGTGGCGCAGGTTGTAAGTGGTCTCCTCAGGCGTTTGGGGGTTCATAAATGGCGTGAGCAGCCACCGTTTCAGCGGATACCCACTGTCACCTACAACATAACTGAATGAGTAAAGGGTTGAATATTTAGAAATGGTCTAAGAATGGTTACAAATACTTTCAGGATTTACGCATTAATCACCCGCACCCAGACAAGTGCACAAAATTAAGGATTATAAATGTTAAGTCAGTCACGTCTTTGATGCGCGATGTTATGTTTGTGTTAAACTTCGAGTATTGAACCAATTTCGCGTCGTTCTCCCCGTTTCCTCCTGAGGTCGCATTTTCCGCGTTTCCCTTTTTTTGTGTGCGTACGCATGGGTCAGAGCTTGCGTGGAGGTGCGCACATTTTACCGTCAAGTTCACTTTTTATAAATACCGAAGCTTGCGTAGAATGTGGCGTACGCATTCTTTTGTGCGTACGCATCGTTTATAAATGAGGCCCCTGGTCATTGAGGAAGAGGAGAAGTGTAAAGAACCATCAGATGCTGAGCAGTGCACTGAATCATACAGGGAAGAAATTCTAGAAGAACAAGAGACACAATGTCCTGATCGAGCCCAGAGAGGTACAAAATAAACACTGGAGAACCCTGAGGCACAGAGAACCATGACTGGAGCCAAAGTAATTCCCGAGTACATGTTGATCATCCAGTAATGATGCTCTGTTCTTCTACACCTCTATCACACTCTGTCTGTCTGTTCATCTGTCCGTCTGTCTGTCTCTTCATCACTTCCTGTCCATGTGGAGTCTGATTTCCTACACCAGTCTCTGGGACTCCAGCTCTGTCCCACTGCATCACATCCTGTTATCAGTCTACACATTTCTCATTGCATTTCCCATCCTGTTTTGCACAACAAATGATGAAGGAACCTCATCTCATCTCATTATCTCTAGCCGCTTCATCCTTCTACAGGGTCACAGGCAAGCTGGAGCCTATCCCAGCTGACTACGGGCGAAAGGCGGGGTACACCCTGGACAAGTCGCCAGGTCATCACAGGGCTGACACATAGACACAGACAACCATTCACACTCACACCTACGGTCAATTTAGAGTCACCAGTTAACCTAACCTGCATGTCTTTGGACTGTGGGGGAAACCGGAGCACCCGGAGGAAACCCACGCGGACACGGGGAGAACATGCAAACTCCGCACAGAAAGGCCCTCGCCGGCCACGGGGCTCGAACCCAGGACCTTCTTGCTGTGAGGCGACAGCACTACCCACTGCACCACCGTGCCGCCCATGAAGGAACCTGTTAATGTTTTATATGAGTCAGGACTCCAGAAAAAAGGCTAATCTGCAGTATAGGTACACAAAGGTAAACTGAATAAAAGCACGAGAATAGTAGTCATAGAGTTTCCTTACTGAACCTTAATATCCATTCATTATCATTATCTGTATTGCTTATCCGTCAGGGTTGTAGGGGAAACTGGAGAAAATCCCAATTCCTGGTTCAAGCATGGCACAGACATTCCATACTCCAATGCGTATGATGGATTTGGGTCCTAAAAGACTCTGTCATACCCCAGCCTCGTGTTAAACAGCTTTAGTTAGGAGTAGTCATATTGCCGTTTGTTTGGCTGAGGTCTGCAGTTGGATTCATAAGAATTAAAAAGTCACTGCAGTTCAGGGACGCAGGAACTAGGGGTGCTGAGGGTGCTGCAGCACCCCCCTCCTGGACAACAGACGCAACTACAACATTGGCGTTGTAAATTCAGGCATACGTTTTTCTTTTATTCTAAAATAAAAAAATGAAAAAACATTTTTTTTCTAATTTTTACATGCTTATAAGTAGTTTTAAATGTAATTTAAAAATTTGGTTTGAGGTGAGTGATAAACGTTTAGACCTCAACCAGACCGGAAAGAACAGTGGCGTAGAACAGTGCACTGGTGGCGGGAGAGTTCGTTTAGCTAGTGGTGTGTGTCAATGTAGCAGCAATGAGCCAGAAAAGGATTTCTGATTTCTTTAAAGATGGAGGGGGCTGCCTCCGCTGCGTGTGTGAGAGCGGGAGAACACGAACGCGAGTGAGGACTATGAACGATGTCAAAATGCGGCCGTAAATAATTTAATAGGCCCTCTCTTCTTTTAGTATGGTTAATCTTATTAAGGTTATGGTTATCTTGTTTTTGTCACCTAAAAATGTACGCCTACGAGTACGACCTATCATAGTTTGGATGTTTGATACCATGGACAGCTACGCGGCGCGCTCTGGCTGAGAACGCACTTTGTATTTTTCATTTTTTGTCTAAAAAAATAAATGCACTTATTATTGAATACATGTGAGTGTCTCAGTAAATGTAAAGATTATAGCTCTGGCCTGGCTTTTAGTAGCCTACTGTAAGAAATAATACTGAGAATATAGCCTTTGGGCTATATTTGGTGCATCATCCGATGACATAGCCTACAGCACCCTGCACTTCAGATGAGTTCCTGGGTCCCTGCTGCAGTTTCCGTAACTAAGCCACCTATCAGCTGTAAGATCTCTGTCCTTCTTTTTCTTCTTACCACTCTTCGATGACGTCTTCTTCTGTGTGTAAAGTAAAATAAACACATTTAACCAGTGGCGATTCTAGGGTCTAGTGGGGCCCCAATCAGAAATTCATTGGGGGGCCCCACCACCACCACCACCACACACGCGCACACACAACAGAATTTCACTAGGACAAACTCTGGACCTTTGTAATTTTAATAAATAACCAACAAATTGTAGCAAGTATAGTTTTGTTTTATTTCACAAGTTAGAAATATTACATAAACAAACATGAACATTGTGAAGTTTCTGTTTATTTTAACAGAGAGTGCAATATTAAATATAATTATATTAAATGTATTATTTCAATATTATATTAAAACAAACAAACAAACAAACAAACGAAAAGCCTTTAAACTTTTAGCTTTTAACCTTTGTGTAAGGCAGCGGTTCTCAACCTTTTTTTTTTTTTTTTTAAACAAACGCCCCCTGAGCCTCACCATAAGCCTCCCAACACCCCCTTGACCGCTGCTAATGCTCTGCTTAGTACTAAAAAATAAAATGGACCAGTGACCCCCAATGGTAATAAGCACCACCCCCAATCAACTTTATCTTTCTCAATGCTACCCTAGGTCATCCATTACATGGGTTTAATATTTCCACATTTTTTTTAACAAGTCCTCAAAAACACAGTTCATTGTTTATGTAGACTAAACCAATTGTACAGTTAAGTTTACACAAATGATTTGACGTTGCAAAATCTGCACAGGTTGATTTATGAACAGATGCACAGCTTGAAATGCAGTTGCAGCTGTAAATAAATAAATACAGACTAGGCCTCAGTGTCACAGATTGGCTGATGACAGCTTTCACCTTTCCAAACAACTACTGTGTCTAATATATGCCACATTTAAAAACAATAATTAGGGCCTACATTTTCTGGTTCGAAGATATTATTGGTTCTAAATGGCAATCGTAAAGCCACAACATTCTATGTGTAATCCTGTATTACCTTAACAGGCTTTTTATTAAAAGTAGGGACTAGGCTACTTAATAACATAGCAATAGCTTTTGACGTTAAAAAACAAAACAACATAAATAAAGTATGGTCATGCTAGCGCGAGTGAAACAAGACTAGCACCATTTGCACTACATCATTCATTATCAACGGTAGGGAAAAATACTATTGTCTCTGTTCATTATTATTGCTACTGACTTACCACCATCTTGCTTTCTTCTCCCCTCGTCTTCTTTTTTCTTCTTTCTTTTTTCACTCCTGGATGGATAGTTTCTCTTCATAATAATTTAGCCATGGAGGTCTACCAACACGCAATATGTGCACATTAATAGCCTACAGGGTTTCCGATTTGTGCAAACATGTGGTTGCACGCGCAGGAAGGGATCCCTCTGCAGACTGCAAGCGCTGATTGCTTGAAGACTTTTGTCACTCAAAAATGTGGTCACACAATTGGCTGCTTAGCATTTTGTTCCTCCCAACAGCTTATTGTAAACGGGAAACCCGTGAGAGTCAGACTCAGCGAATGACTTTTCAAAACGCAAATTTCGATTCTTCTTCACTCTCGACTCGCAAATTTGTCTATCAACTGCTGTGCAAATTTCGACTCTCTGTCGCCACCTGGTGGGGGCCCCAAGCAGCTGATTGGCTTGCCTGGTGAGAAAAATCGCCTCTGCATTTAACAAGCATTAATTTCTGCAGAAAGAGCTGTATAGAATGATCAGGACTTTTCCTGCAGGTTTGGCCTTTCTGGATTGACTGCCTTCCACGGCTAACTTCCAATTAGTGAGCTCCTGCCTCATTAATTCATCCACCTGAACACACGAGCATAAAGACGTGTTAGGAAGTTTTTTATTCAGGGTCTGGCTTAAGAGTTGGGTCTTAAAATATGGGTATTACAGCTATATTAGAAAGAAATATGTTTGAATTTGATCTCAAGTCTTATTTCGGGGGAAGCCATGGCCTAAAGGTTAGAGAAGCAGCTCTGGGTCCAAAAGATCACTGGTTCAATTCCTTGGACCAGCAGGACTGGCTGAAGTGACCTTGAGCAAGGCACCTAACCCCCAACAGCTCTGGCAATAGTGGTGGAGTACCTTGTGTCTGATTAGCCAAAGAAAAACTGATGATGTAATTATCAGTTCAGGTGGTGCCCAACCAAGACTAACTTATTTCTGCCTCGATCTCTTTCCCCTTCTCTTTAATGAGCTCAACTCATG
The DNA here is from genome assembly GCF_027579695.1 of Neoarius graeffei. Classification (NCBI taxonomy): domain Eukaryota; kingdom Metazoa; phylum Chordata; class Actinopteri; order Siluriformes; family Ariidae; genus Neoarius; species Neoarius graeffei. Next base: position 4,963,989 of record NC_083593.1, read on the forward strand.
TCTTTGGCTTAAGAGCTTGGACTCGTCATAGTTTTTCCAGACCTCTGTGTGTGTGAGCAAACAGAAAGCCTATACACTGTACATACTACTACTGCTACTACTATACCAGTCTTTCTCAAATTAGTTCAATCAATCCAAGAAAAAACAACATCGATCAGATTTACTATTTGTGATCATTCCAGTTAAGCTAAGTGGTTTCTTTGAACACCACTGAGAAATGAAGAAGTTATTTTGCACCGAGACATATCGAGACCTGAAATCCTGATCTGTAAGTCACGTGGGGTAATGCCGAAAAAACATTAAACATTTTCTTGTGTTGAACATTGTATTAAGAGTTTAGTGGAATGTGGGTACTAAATCACAGTGTTTGCACAAGATTTGGATGCGCTGTGTAGCCAGAAGTATGTGCAACCCTGATAATCACACCCTTATGTGTTTCTTCCCCAAACTGTTACCACAAAATTGCAAGCACACAATTGTCTAGAATGTTTTCGTATGCTGTAGCATTACAACCACGCCCCAAAATACAACCCCGATTCCAAAAAAGTTGGGACAAAGTACAAATTGTAAATAAAAACGGAATGCAATGATGTGGAAGTTTCAAAATTCCATATTTTATTCAGAATAGAACAAAGATGACATATCAAATGTTTAAACTGAGAAAATGTATTATTTAAAGAGAAAAATTAGGTGATTTTAAATTTCATGACAACACCACATCTCAAAAAAGTTGGGACAAGGCCATGTTTCCCACTGTGAGACATCCCCTTTTCTCTTTACAACAGTCTGTAAACGTCTGGGGACTGAGGAAACAAGTTGCTCAAGTTTAGGGATAGGAATGTTAACCCATTCTTGTCTAATGTAGGCACGGGCGCAGATAGAGGGGGGGACGGGGGGGATTCGTCCCACCCAGATTTAAATTCACCTCATTCGGTCCCCCCCACGTATAGGGAGGAAAAAACATCTATGCTGTCTTTCTTTGCATAAGGCAAACCTCACGGAAAAATCAAAAGACTAATTACCATTCGGTTTATTGAGGTGCACAGCAGTACATACATAGTTGCAACTGCGCAGACTGCACAGGTTGCGAGCTCGAGCTTGGTTGCTATGGTTACCCACAAGTTTGACAGGCATATCGGGGACAGCTCCTCCTAGTTCAGGACCCCAACACGGCATGATGAAGGGTGCCAAAAGGCAGAAAACGATTGCATCGTTTTTTCAAAAAAAAAAAAAGACTGTAAGTAAACTGTGCCTTACTTTATCATATCACCTTGCAATTTTTTGATAGTCTGTTCAAAGTAATGTCGTAGTGAAAGTAAAATCGTATGGAGTAGAGATGCCTTTCTGGTAGCCTCCTTCTTTCGGTGGTAGCCTGTAGATACAGTGCTCAGAAGGCAGTTTTAATGTTTAATCTGGCGTTCCCTGCCATAATTTCAGCGAGCATATTGTTTCATAAGGAAACTTTGCAAAGAGTTGTTGACTGACTGCCGCTCACGCAACACACAGGCATAGTTAGAAAGTCAGGATGCACTGGTTTACACTTTACACACACACATGTAGCCCAGCCTCTCGCTATGTTTAACAGTTGGAACTTAGTGGTTTTAAAACTAGTTTTGCAGTTTTGCAATTTCTGTGCATGATGATAATATGTAAACTTTGGATTTCCATAGGCTATGTTAAAATGTTATCATTGTCCTGGCCTGCAGGTAGTTCCTGGTGATGGCAGTGAGGGAGGTGAAATAACATGTATACACACTACCGTTCAAAAGTTTGGGGTCACCCAGACAATTTTGTGTTTTCCATGAAAAGTCACACTTTTATTTACCACCATAAGTTGTAAAATGAATAGAAAATATAGTCAAGACATTTTTCTGGCCATTTTGAGCATTTAATCGACCCCACAAATGTGATGCTCCAGAAACTCAATCTGCTCAAAGGAAGGTCAGTTTTATAGCTTCTCTAAAGGGCTAAACTGTTTTCAGCTGTGCTAACATGATTGTACAAGGGTTTTCTAATCATCCATTAGCCTTCTGAGGCAATGAGCAAACACATTGTACCATTAGAACACTGGAGTGAGAGTTGCTGGAAATGGGCCTCTATACACCTATGGAGATATTGCACCAAAAACCAGACATTTGCAGCTAGAATAGTCATTTACCACATTAGCAATGTATAGAGTATATTTCTGATTAGTTTAAAGTGATCTTCATTGAAAAGAACAGTGCTTTTCTTTCAAAAATAAGGACATTTCAAAGTGACCCCAAACTTTTGAACAGTAGTGTGTGTGTATATATATATATATATATATATATATATATATATATATATATATATATATATATATATATACACACACGCACACATACACGTACATATATACACAAAATGGAATCATTTGCTGACAGCTCAGTCCCCCCCCAGTTCAAAAATCCTATCTGCGCCCCTGAATGTAGGATTCTAGTTGCTCAACTGTCTTAGGTCTTTTTTGTCATATCTTCCGTTTTATGATGCGCCAAATGTTTTCTATGGGTGAAAGATCTGGACTGCAGGCTGGCCAGTTCAGTACCCGGACCCTTCTTCTACGCAGCCATGATACTGTAATTGATGCAGTATGTGGTTTGGCATTGTCATGTTGGAAAATGCAAGGTCTTCCCTGAAAGAGACGTCGTCTGGATGGGAGCATATGTTGCTCTAGAACCTGGATATACCTTTCAGCATTGATGGTGTCTTTCCAGATGTGTAAGCTTCCTGTGCCACACGCACTAATGCAACCCCATACCATCAGAGATGCAGGCTTCTGAACTGAGCGCTGATAACAACTTGCAAGCATCACCAAGCTGTGAGCAGCATCAGGGCTTGGAGTATTTTGGTTGCCAATTTTGCTTACTGTGTTTTGTTCAAAATACAGTGCTGTGGGGGCATTGTGGCTCAGGTGGATAAGGTGCCATACCATAAATCCAGGGACCCCAGTTCGATTCTGGCCCGAGGTCATTTCCTGATCCCTCCCTGTCTCTCTCTCCTGCTCATTTCCTGTCTCTACACTGTCCTATCCAATAAAGGTGCAAAAAGCCCCAAAAAAAATCTAAAAAAAAAAAAAAGGATTTCATTATTAACACCAGCACTGATATACAGGTATATCGTTTAGTTTACAGCTCAAAAATGTGTTTAAGTGTGCAGAACCTCTTTAACTGTCCTGTCTGGTGCCGCTCCTCCTGGGCAGTGTGATTTCTGCCCCCAGGGGCCTCTGAGCACTTGTTGCAGCTCCCATTTTGACCACTAGGTGAGCATGCTGTTCTGTGATGATGCATCTGGAAACGAAGGCAAGCCCATTCAATGGAGCATCTTTGGAATGCAATTTAAGTCAATATTAAACAAACAAACAAACAAACTTCTGAAATAAATTAATATGCTTATGAAATAAATCCTGGGGTTATCTCACAGATTCAGACCAAAGCAACAGCATCAGAATAGCAGTGATATTTATTGAAGTATATAATATATTTATATTCATTTGTATATTTATATATTTACTGTCTCATTTACTCATTTCAGGATTTATTTAATCGGTTAATAGTGACAACTAAGTATTAAAAATTAATGTGGGATGTTGAAGTATACTGCTCTGTGTCGTGAATCAAACAATTCAGTCTCGCAGGGATTCATGATGAATCAGAAGGATTCGATTCACTTGAACAAAATACTTCAAATGAATCGAATCTGGAATGTAAGTGGTAATACCATCGTTAGCTCCTCAACATCAAATATCTTGCAGTCTAAAATCAGATTTGGTGATTTATCTAACATAATCTAACTCTAAAGAACCCTAATATAAAGATGTTGTTATTCCCTTTTTAAAAACAACAGATGAATATAGTTTCCACAATCTATATTATGAACCACCTATTAAGCCATATTAAAAGTTATAGATGAGGAGATGAAAGAACAGTTTTTGTCTGTATTTAGCTGTGTTTCTTTTATATACTTCTTACTGTACCACCATTTTAAGTCTAAGTGCTTTCCCAGATTGAAATATACTTGATATGATTTTTCCCTGCATGTCTATTGTTTCATATTTTCTGTGATTGTTAACATGAGGATGCATAACAGGAAATGATGTCAGCATCCTCTTTGGAACTTAATTTTAGTCTCCTATTTTGTCAGTAACTAAACAAATACAGTATAAATGTGGATACTTGAAATGCATGTATGTTTTATTCGTGAGATTTTAAACTTAGAAGAAATTGTAAGAATAAAAAGAAAGCTTTTAATAGAGAATACCTAATTGTACTGTAATTATGGTTTAGGTTGGTTTATCATGATAAAAATCAGGGACAGGACATGTTTTTCAGAGATTTCTCAGAATTTTGTCTGCCCTTCATTTTCCCAGTCAAAAGGTGATATTTTGTATTTTTAAAAATCTTTTTTTAAAAGCTGCATTAGATAAAAATTAAATTTGAAGTTGAGATTTCTTTATTTAAATTCAGATGTTTGTATTTGTGTGATGCATTAGCTAACTGGCTGATGCATCACACAAATACAGTGCTCAGTGTATATGAGTACACCCCTTTTGAAAAGTAACATTTTAAACAATATCTCAATAAACACAAACAATTTCCAAAATGTTGAAAAGACAAAGTTTAATATAACATCTGTTTAACTTATAACGAGAAAGTAAGGTTAATAATATAAACTTAGATTACACATTCTTCAGTTTTACTCAAATTAGGGTGGGGCAAAAATGAGTACACCCCACAACAAAAACTACTACATCTAGTACTTTGAATGGCCTCCATGATTTTTAATGACAGCACCAAGTCTTCTAGGCATGGAATGAACAAGTTGGCGACATTTTGCAACATCAATCTTTTTCCATTCTTCAACAATTTCGACCTCTTTTAGTGACTGGATGCTGGATGGAGAGTGATGATCAACTTGTCTCTTTAGAATTCCCCAAAGAAAATAATTTCTTTACACCACAAAAGTGAAGGCTACAAGAAGATCAGCAAAGCTTTACTTATCAGTCAGAATACTGTAGCAAAAGTGGTACAAAAATTTAAGAAGGATGGAACTGCAACCATCTCACAGAGATGTCCAGGTCGTCCACGGAAATTAACACCTCGACAGGAGCGTCTTCTGATGAGAAGGGTTGAAGAAAATCGGCATGCAAGTTCACTGCAGTTATCTAAAGAAGTAGAAAGCCAAACTGGGGTGACTATTTCCCGTGACACAATACGGCATACACTGCAGAGGAATGGCATGCATGGATGCCGTCCACAAAAGAAGCCTCTCCTAAAGCCCAGGAACAAAAAAGCCCGCCTAGAGTTTGCCAGGGCCCATGCTGACAAAGATGAGGACTACTGGGACTCTATACTCTGGAGTGATGAGACCAAGATAAATGTTTTTGGAACTGATGGCTTCAAAACTGTATGGCGTTGCAAAGGTGAGGAATACAAAGAAAAATGCATGGTGCCTACAGTGAAACATGGTGGTGGCAGTGTCCTTATATTTGGGGCTGCATGAGTGCTGCTGGTGTCGGGGAGCTGCATTTCATTGATGGCATCATGAATTCACAGACGTATTGCTCTATACTGAAAGAGAAGATGCTACCATCGCTCCGTGCCCTTGGTCGTCGTGCACTTTTACGACATGACAATGATCCTAAACGCACATCTAAGGCCACTGTTGGATTTCTGAAGAAGAACAGAGTGAAAGTGATTCAGTGGCCAAGTATGTCTCCTGATCTGAACCCAGTCGAACACCTATGGGGAATTCTAAAGAGACAAGTTGAGCATCACTCTCCATCCAGCATCCAGTCACTAAAATAGGTCATTGTTGAAGAATGGAAAAAGATTGATGTTGCAAAATGTCTCCAACTTGTTCATTCCATGCCTAGAAGACTTGGTGCTGTCATTAAAAATCATGGGGGCCATACAAAGTACTAGATGTAGTAGTTTTTGTTGTGGGGTGTACTCATTTTTGCACCACCCTAATTTGAGTAAAACTGAAAAATGTGTCATCTAAGTTTATATTATTAACCTTACTTTCTCGTTATAAGTTAAACAGATGTTATATTAAACTTTGTCTTTTCAACATTTTGGAAATTGTTTGTGTTCATTGAGATATTGTTGAAAATGTTACTTTTCAAAAGGGGTGTACTCATTTACGCTGAGCACTGTGTGTGTGTGTGTGTGTGTGTGTGTGTGTGTGTGTGTGTATATATATATATATATATATATATATATATATATATATATATATATATATATATATATATATATAAAATTAAAAAAATTTTTTACTTGTGTGGCTAGATATGTCCTCTTCTGCTTCTATCCACTGTGCTGCTGCAAACAGGACATTTCCCCATTGTGGGATAATAAAGGTCATCTTATCTTATCTTATCTTATCTTATCTTATCTTATCTTATCTTATCTTATCTTATCTTATCTTATCACACCAGTTTGTGTTTTATGTGCAGTAAAGATGTAGACATAAATCAAATGAAAGCATTTCACTGGTGCAAATTTTATTGGAAAAAAATTGGAAAACAATTTCATAGCTAGGCCGATCAACAAATTCAGTCAATCACAGGTTTTCTCGTGCAGAGGAGCATTTTCAGTGCGGACTGCAACCAGGCCAGACACGAGGGTGCATCTGAGGGTCAACAGTAATGTACTCTGTGTGCACTTTGTGAAATGTTTGTAAAATCCTTCAGGTATAAAGGGATATTTCACGAACCCAGATCATCTTTCATATAATGTTTGTCAGCAAGGCTGTTCAGGCATGTACAAGAAAAGCTAAAACCCTGAGAGAATGCTGTTTAAGGATGTACCTCGGAGATCATACTTAATACAATATTAGCATGTGATTGTGCTGCCTGCTTTTGACACTCTTAATCTGAAGAAAAATAAGCCTTCCTGTTTTGACAATCATGTAACTCTGTATAAATAAAGACAAAGTGTAGATGCAGGAAAAGGCAATAAAACAGATGACATTATGTGTTACAATACTGTTTTTAGCACACCCTTAACAACTTCCCCTTGAAGGAATCCCCTTTTGAGAGATGAGAGCCATTTTGAGAGCTGCTCCACTTCTTAATTAGGTCAAGTGAAGTTTTATAGCCATTGAAGGCCTGAGTGAGACCCACAGGTAAGCAAAACCTACCCCAAAATCACTGTAGTCTCATGCACTTTCCTTTGCAACAGAACAAATATGGTGGATGAAACTGTTTATAAATGTAAAGCAGAACAATAACATGTATATATTCTGCTAGTTAGGTAGCAAGCTAGGCAATGAGCACGCTAGCTCTTGAAAAAGTTTTTTTTTAAGGTAAAGTGGTGCTTGAAAGTTTGTGAACCTTTTAGAATTTTCCATATTTCTGCATAAATATGACCTAAAACATCATCAGATTTTCACACAAGTCCTAAAAGTAGATAAAGAGAACCCAGTTAAACAAATGAGACAAAAATATTATACTTGATCATTTATTTTTTGAGGAAAATGATCCAATATTACATATCTATGAGTGGCAAAAGGATGTGAACCTCTAGGATTAGCAGTTAATTTGGAGGTGAAATTACAGTCAGGTGTTTTCAATCAATGGGGTGACAATCAGGTGTGAGTGGGCACCCTGTTTTATTTAAAGAACAGGGATCTATCAAAGTCTGATCTTCGCAACACGTTTGTGGAAGTGTATCATGGCACAAACAAAGGAGATTTCTGAGGACCTCAGAAAAAGCGTTGTTGATGCTCATCAGGCTGGAAAAGGTTACAAAACCATCTCTAAAGAGTTTGAACTCCACCAATCCACAGTCAGACAGATTGTGTACAAATGGAGGAAATTCAAGACCATTGTTACCCTCCCCAGGAGTGGTCCACCAACAAAGATCACTCCAAGAACAAGGCGTGTAATAGTCGGCGAGGTCACAAAGGACCCCAGGGTAACTTCTAAGCAACTGAAGGCCTCTCTCACATTGGCTAATGTTAATGTTCATGAGTCCACCATCAGGAGAACACTGAACAACAATGGTGTGCATGGCAGGGTTGCAAAGAGAAAGCAACTGCTCTCCAAAAAGAAGATTGCTGCTCGTCTGCAGTTTGCTAAAGATCACGTGGACAAGCCGGAAGGCTATCGGAAAAATGTTTTGTGGATGGATGAGAGCAAAGTAGAAGTTTTTGGTTTAAATGAGAAGCGTTATGTTTGGAGAAAGGAAAACACTGCATTCCAGTATAAGAACCTTATCCCATCTGTGAAACATGGTGGTGGTAGTATCATGGTTTGGGCCTGTTTTGTGGCATCTGGGCCAGGACGGCTTGCCATCATTGATGGAACGATCTCATCTCATCTCATTATCTCTAGCCGCTTTATCCTTCTACAGGGTCGCAGGCAAGCTGGAGCCTATCCCAGCTGACTACGGGCGAAAGGCGGGGTACACCCTGGACAAGTCGCCAGGTCATCACAGGGCCGACACATAGACACAGACAACCATTCACACTCACAACTACGGTCAATTTAGAGTGATGGAACGATGATTTCTGAATTATACCGGCGAATTCTAAAGGAAAATGTCAGGACATCTGTCCATGAACTGAATCTCAAGAGAAGGTGGGTCATGCAGCAAGACAACGACCCTAAGCACACAAGTCGTTCTACCAAAGAATGGTTAAAGGAGAATAAAGTTAATGTTTTGGAATGGTGAAGTCAAAGTCCTGACCTTAATCCAATCAAAATGTTGTGGAAGGACCTGAAGCGAGCAGTTCATGTGAGGAAACCCACCAACATCCCAGAGTTGAAGCTGTTCTGTACGGAGGAATGGGCTAAAATTCCTCCAAGCCAGTGTGCAGGACTGATCAACAGTTACTGCAAACGTTTAGTTGCAGTTATTGCTGCACAAGGGGGTCACACCAGATACTGAAAGCAAAGGTTCACATACTTTTGCCACTCACTGATATGTAATATTGGATCATTTTCCTCAATAAATAAATGACCAAGTATAATATTTTTGTCTCATTTGTTTAACTGCGTTCTCTTTATCTACTTTTAGGACTTGTGTGAAAATCTGATGTTTTAGGTCATATTTATGCAGAAATATTGAAAATTCTAAAGGGTTCACAAACTTTCAAGCACCACTGTAACTAGCTAGCAAGCTAATCAGCAGGACAATTTGCACTTAATGTGAAGAAAATAAACTACAATGACTGCCAAAGAAATCACTTTAACAACACTGATTTTGCTACCAAGTACGAGTTTCTGTAAACTGCACAAACTTGATCCAGACTTAAGGGGAAGACAACAAGGGTGGTTAAACAGTATTGGAACAGCATCAGAACTGACATCATCTTGTTACACTTGTCCAGAATATTCACAAAAGTATTTCATGGAAAGTTTTGCATTTTTTTCACCAATTTCCACTTTGTAAAGCCTTGAATGGAAACATTTAAACATTAAAAAAAACCACTTTAATGCACACTTTCAAATTGTTTTGTCTGAGTACACATTGCTTTGTGTCTAACACGGTGTGTGTGTTTGGGACAGAACATGCCCCAAACACATGGGGGGTGGTCCACAGATTTTCTGGAATGTCCTCTTGAGGTAACAGTCCTCTGCTGGTTCAGTTAATGCCACACACGCTCTCTCTTTTTCCTCCCTCTCTCTATGCGCACATGCTATCCATATAATTCAATTCAAACTTGCACTGAAGTCAGCTATAATTCGTCTCTCATCTTGTCACCTTTGGGTCGGACCAGCCTGCCGATGAAGAGGATGGAGCTGGTGTTCTTATCTTTCACCAGGAAGACGAACGGATGGTCAGCATAGAACAGTCTGGGGTTCTTCACCTTGTCCGTGCCGAAGATGCTGGTGTCTTGAGGGTTGCCAGTGGTGTCCCACTCAAAGGCCGAGGCATGGAAGACATTGGCCAGGTAAAGGTCTTTCTTTCCTGAAATGTTGGATAAATCAGCCTTGGTTTTATCCACAGCCTCAGTGACACCAAGCCCTCCGAGATATTTCTGCAAAAAAAGATTTGAAGTCTTTATCTCAACATAAACAACATGTTTTCCCAAAGATAGAATCCACATTCACAGAAAAAGAGTTTCCTCAAGTGTTCTTTGATTTGTTAAATGATTTCAGTGTCTTATTAGTGTTCTATCTGAAATCCTCTATGGAAGAGTCCTCTGTACTACTAAAGAGAAGTCCTCCATACTACTAAATAAGTGAATTTTGTAAGCTTTCACTGATGAAAGGGAAGCTTTCTGATGGAGGGTCATACACAGAAGATTTAAGGGTTTCCCTGGAAGGACAACCATAGAGCCATCAAGACTGGAAGCTCTTTTCTATAAGAGTAAGTATTTAATTCATAAGCTTTCATTGATGAAAGGGAAATCCTCTCTCTTAGGATTATACACAGAACTCTTAAGGGTTCCACAAGAAGGACAACCAAAGAACCCTCACTACTGGACTAGGTGTGCTGGTGGTTGAAGCTGTTGAGGACATTCTTACTTGCAGATTGTGGCTGACCTCCATGCTGACCTTTGGTAAAGAGACAGCCACAGCTTTCTGCTCCATCTTAGACTGCCAGATGTCCAGCTGTTTACGTGTCAACATTTTCTCCAGCCTCTCCAGAGACTCCACATGGTAGGGCATGATGAGGATTACAGATGATTTCTTATGAGCCAGCGGCATCTCCAGGATGAAGAAGCTGTTGGCGGTGTCATCATAAAAGCCGTAGATACCTTACACAGAAAGGCCAAGGTAAATGAGATGTGTCATTGTGTATGCATTTATGTGTATTAGCGGGTATATCTTTCCGGCTTGTATGTTTACCTGTGCGGTGCATCATGGGTACTGATACTGTGTATGAACGATGAACGAGGAAGCCACGGTTGTCAACCATCTGGTGATGGAATTGTTCATTCCAATGAGCTATTGGGATTGTATGAGATAATTAGTTGAATTTTGCACTGATTTGTGTTAAATCCAATGTAAACAAATACTTACGTTTGTAAAACATGGCATTGATAATCATGGCACCATCTGTCTTCTCAACATCTTTGGTGACCTCAGGCAGTTTGCCACCAGTAGACTTGGAAGCCCATTCGTTGATGGCTTTGACAGCGCTCTTCTTATCACGGAAGTTGATCTTGGCATGCTCGTAGTTGTAGTGCTTCTTGCTGTTCTTCACAAAGTCCTCAGAAAAGCTGACTGAGCTGGGGCCATACAGCCGGTTGTGAATCTTCCAGGTGACATTACGCTGTTTCGGGTCACTAACTTCGTTCAGAAGCTCAGCCAGGCCCGAGTGGAGATTCTCATCCTTCACTTTATTTCCACTGAGGACTGTCTTCACCTGCGAGGCAGTGGAGTCCTTTCCACCAAGAGCCACCAGGCCCAGTGAGGAAGCCACCACTACAGGAGAAATCAAGATATTTTCCACGTCTTTCTCCTTGGCCATGTTGTGGTACAGGTTGAAGGCCATGTTGGCGCTGTTGTCTGCCAGGATGGTGGCATGGTTGCTGAGCTTCTTGTCTGCTCTGACGCTGGCCAACAGGCACAGGCCCACAAGGACTTTCACCCACATGGTTCTCAAACTGTGATTGCGTTTCCCTGTGAGAATCAGACCAGAATAACTGTAAAATCTGTGCAAACCTTATTTTAAACATTACTTTCAGAAAGTCCTTGGTCCAAGAATTCCTTAAGTTATACAGTGGGGCAAAAAAGTATTTAGTCAGCCACCAATTGTGCAAGTTCTCCCACTTAAAAAGATGAGAGAGGCCTGTAATTTTCATCATAGGTACACTTCAACTATGAGAGACAGAATGGGGGGAAAGAATCCAGGAAATCACATTGTAGGATTTTTAATGAATTAATTGGTAAATTCCTCAGTAAAATAAGTATTTGGTCACCTACAAACAAGCAAGATTTCTGGCTCTCACAGACCTGTAACAACTTCTTTAAGAGGCTCCTCTGTCCTCCACTCGTTACCTGTATTAATGGCACCTGTTTGAACTCGTTATCAGTATAAAAGACACCTGTCCACAACCTCAAACATTCACACTCCAAACTCCACTATGGCAAAGACCAAAGAGCTGTCAAAGGACACCAGAAACAAAATTGTAGACCTGCACCAGGCTGGGAAGACTGAATCTGCAATAGGTAAGCAGCTTGGTGTGAAGAAATCAACTGTGGGAGCAATTATTAGAAAATGGAAGACATACAAGACCACTGATAATCTCCCTCGATCTGGGGCTCCATGCAAGATCTCACCCCGTGGGGTCAAAATGATCACAAGAACGGTGAGCAAAAATCCCAGAACCACACGGGGGGACCTAGTGAATGACCTGCAGAGAGCTGGGACCAAAGTAACAAAAGCTACCATCAGTAACACACTATGCCGCCAGGGACTCAAATCCTGCAGTGCCAGACGTGTCCCCCTGCTTAAGCCAGTACAGGCCCGTCTGAAGTTTGCTAGAGAGCATTTGGATGATCCAGAAGAGGATTGGGAGAATGTCATATGGTCAGATGAAACCAAAATAGAACTTTTTGGTAAAAACTCAACTTGTTGTGTTTGGAGGAGAAAGAATGCTGAGTTGCATCCAAAGAACACCATACCTACTGTGAAGCATGGGGGTGGAAACATCATGCTTTGGGGCTGTTTTTCTGCAAAGTGACCAGGACGACTGATCTGTGTAAAGGAAAGAATGAATGGGGCCATGTATCATGAGATTTTGAGTGAAAACCTCCTTCCATCAGCAAGGGCATTGAAGATGAAACGTGGCTGGGTCTTTCAGCATGACAATGATCCTAAACACACCGCCTGGGCAATGAAGGAGTGGCTTCGTAAGAAGCATTTCAAGGTCCTGGAGTGGCCTAGCCAGTCTCCAGATCTCAACCCCATAGAAGCCCCAAAACATCACTGCTCTAGAGGAGATCTGCATGGAGGAATGGGCCAAAATACCAGCAACAGTGTGTGAAAAACTTGTGAAGACTTACAGAAAATGTTTGACCTCTGTCATTGCCAACAAAGGGTATATAACAAAGTACTGAGATGAACTTTTCTTATTGACCAAATACTTATTTTCCACCATAATTTGCAAATAAATTCTTTAAAAATCAGACAATGTGATTTTCTGGATTTTTTTTTTCATTTTGTCTTTCATAGTTGAAGTGTACCTATGATGAAAATTACAGGCCTCTCTCATCTTTTTAAGTGGGAGAACTTGCACAATTGGTGACTGACTAAATACTTTTTTGCCCCACTGTACATTACCTAACCATGTTTCAGTGCATGACTAAGGGTGTTTTTCAAACTTGGTCTGTTTTAGCATTCCAAGTGGACTTGGATTGATTACTTTGAACACAACAAATAAAGTCTGACCTCTCTAAATCGGCTGGTTTTAAAGGTTTTTCGAGGCCTTCAAAAGGTGGAACCACCTTTAGGGGTGGTCTCAGTATGACTTGTTTGTGGTCCACTTGATTTGTGCCTTGTCAAAAATTTCTCCTAATATGCTTCACACTTTGTTTAACAGCTAACGGATTTGAGGCTTGCTGTCCATACATAGCTGCAGTTTTCTGTCACCTCGCACGTACAAAAAAGAACGAAAAATTGGATTAATGGTCCCTAGCCTTGTACACTATCAGAAACAGGGGTACATTAGGAGTCCATTTCTGTCCCCCTAGGTACAATCTACACTAATGTACCCCCTTGGGCTCATTATTGGACCTCAAGGTAACTATGTGTACCTTTCTAGGGTCAAAAAGGTCCATATATGTTCCCAAGCAGTCTAAAAAGGGTACAAATAAGTACCTCAGAGGGTACTGCCCCAGTGACAAGCCATGGTACCCCGAAAGATACTGTAATGTACTTTATTTTCTGAGAGTGTAAGCAGTGTTAATTAGCAACAGGACAGACTAACACAGGCTAATAGAGACACCGTGCCACGAGCAATTAAGCTTAAGTAGACAGAAACAAGGTACTGTACATGATAATTAAGATGTGTAGTACATTGTGTTTGATGCTTCTGCAGCAAAATTCTTTCTTTATTCCCTTTTCCCCAGAATGATTTTCTATTTCCCTCATGACTTTTTAAAGAAGTGGGCCCATATTTTCTTATTATGTAGCACAGAATGATTGACTTGTTTAACCATTTATCAAAAAGCACCAACAAGATCCAATGGATTTTCTTTTTTTTAAAGATTTTTTGGGGGGCTTTTTCCACCTTTATTGGATAGGACACTGTAGAGATAGGAAATGAGCAGGAGAGAGATCAGGAAATGACCTCGGGTCGAAATCGAACCCGGGTCCCTGGATTTATGGTATGGTGCCTTATCCACCTGAGCCATGACACCCCAAATCCAATGGATTTTCATCTCTTCTGACCTCTCTTCAAATTTCTATTTGTGAAGTTGTCTTTTTTCTTCTTTATTTTTAAATAAGAATAACATTATTGAGGAAATTCGGACAGTTTGAGGACACACCACATCAAAGAGACTGGCCTTAAGATTTCCACAAAAAAATAAAAATAAATTTAAAAAAACCAAACCCAACACATCTTTTATAATGATTCAAATCTTGCTATTCTTTTGGATCACTTTATTTAAAGAGTTGCTATTTAAGGCCTTAGTGTGGTTAGGGTTTGGTTGGTTACTGTAACTTTAATAGTTGCCCACCAATGCCTGAGCTGAGCAGAGCTCAATTTGAAATATCCATAGTCGTGTAATTACAGGGTTGCTGTGCTCCATCCAGAGAACCTCCTGAGCTGACTTCAAGTGAGGATACTTACACAGCTGCCACGTCAGCGCCTATAACTCCAGACAAAACAGGAGCAGATGTACCACGATTTTTAAACATCATTTTTATCTTTTATCTAACAAACGCTCTCTCTCTCTCACACACACACACACACACACACACTCCAGAGATAAAAGCTATTTATGTGGATTGCTGTGATTGCTGAGGAAGCTATTTGTGCACAATTGTTTTTTTTTTACTCCTTCATCTCTAAAAGGACTAAAGGACAGAGATTTGTGATAGTAAGAGTGCAATATCAAGATGCAGGATGTCCATATAAGACACATTTATCCACAGATCTGAAAGGATTGATTGTGGTTTTGTGCAGACTTGGAGCTTTCTACAAATTTCCACTGAAGCACAGTTTAAAGCCAGGCAAAGACCTGAAGTCCAACTATCACTGAAATGAGTAATAAAATGTGTTGTACTCAAAATTATAACAAACTCAAACAATAACAAACTCCCTAGGATTTCAAAAGAGTTTTATATGTATTACTGGTCTACTTAATATATTTTGACATAAAAGATATATACTATAGATACAAAAGATGCACCGTGATGGTACCAGCCCAGCAACAAAGTACTTTTATTTCTGTGAGTGACAGTGTGGAACCAAATGTGCAGAAAGTATTCAAAGCTTACAGCGGTTTTTACACTCAGTGCACATTTATCAGCTTCCATACAGTACCCATATAATCCCTCTTTCGTCATGCAGGAATGCTTTCAATTTCTAAAGCTCAACCTCCAACTATTTCCAGACCATTTAAGGAAGAAGCATTGCACTGCTGTCCTGTTGCATGGTCTCTGTTATATCATTCAGTTCATACATTTCTCTTACCTTCCAGGAGTCTGTCGTTTCCTCTTATGCGTCGACCTTCACGGGTTGAAGTCTGTCCTGCACTGCGAGGAAACTTCTGGAAAAGGGTGTTAAAATAAGCAGCCGTGATTACAATCTCCAGGAGGACAGACACAGAACCTCTCCGCCCCCAAGCTCCAGTTACTGTGGGAAATGCGTTCACTCTTCCAGGTCCTAATGCTGTGAGAAACTGACCAGGACTGTTGCATGGCCTGAATAAATCTCACTTACATGCAGTAAAGAAAAGTTCTTCTGAAAGTGGAGTCATACAATAATCAAGTGATCAAGATTGTGATAAGATCTGAGCACACGTGTAATCTGCTATTGTAATCTTTGGGATTTTTTTTTTCTTTTACATTGGTAAAATGTCAAGCTGAATAAAAGAGAGGCTGGTGAGGGAACATTTATTCAACTCTACCTTATATTTGTAGACATTATAATGCAAGTGATAACAGCATGGAGTAACTGTAAATATAAACGGATAAGAAGTATGATGTGTCACTCGTCAATTTAAAGAAATGGCTGGAGCAAATTGCTGTAGTATAAGAGGAATCAAACACTTTAGGACATGCTGTTACTGGAAAATGATAACAGTAGCTCATCTTGTCATGGATTAGTTTCCTATAACAGCACACCATGTAATATTATATTCATTGCTCATCTTTCATCCCTATTATTACTTTTATCTTAAGCATTAATATTAATAATAATCCTCTATATCCTTGAAAAAGGATTGCCTGTATGAATGAAGACTGCTGGACATGTTCTAATGGATGACAAAGTTAAAGGAATGCGTGTGTGTGTGTGTGTGTGTGTATGTGTTTTATCTGCTGAACTGGAAGCTTTATCTCCTCCCTCTCGCCTCCTCCTCTCTCCACAGTGCCACGTCTGTAGCAGGCCGAGACCAGCCCCAGCCCTCCATCATGGGGGGATGTGCTTCTAACTTCCTGTTCTAGCCGTAATTTACTGATTTATAACAGACATCAGACATTTTTTTTCTGCATGCTTCAAACCTAAGGGCAGAAATTTGATTTCGTAGTTTAGAGAAGAAATGGTATGAAAGTATTTTTCAAGCAACAAAAGGTCAGCGTTCACACAGAAATCTGTGTCATCAGGCATGAAAACTGCAACACATTACACACACAAAGAGCTGTTTTGTATAGCGCACAAAAGTCTCAAAGGATCAGTGTGAAACGAGAGTGTAGGTGAAGTAGAACATGCTGAAAGTTGGAAAAAAAACACACACACCAGTATCATGAGAGAACTTTTAGACACACATAATCTGTGTGTAAGTAAACTAATTTGGCTAATATTAGTGATAAACAGAACAGTTATTATGATTGATATGTATTTTTAAATGTTGTCCTGCTGAAAATTTCAAAATTGCTGTGACTGTCATGATCACAATTCAAAATTCGAATAATATTTGGAAATTTCACTCCTGTCTACTAATAGTTAAACTACCCAGCTAGCTATTTGGGAACACGCAACAACGTGTGGGCGTTTTAAATTTGCATATCATGCATATTCATAGCTCCTGGTCTACATCATGAGCACAAAGTTATACAGTAGATGCCAGTAATTTTTTAGTCATTTGTTTGGGAATAAAATGTACACTAAAATCATTAATACATGAGCTAATCATATACTAACAAATGTGACACCTTACCAAGTCTATTAAATCCCGACTGGTGTAGATTATATCCAGTCCAGAGTAATTTCCCACCCATTTTGTCTTTATTTAGAGCTACATTTATCCATCCATCCATCCATCCATCCATCCATCCATTATAGCCGCTTATCCTGTGCAGGGTCGCAGGCAAGCTGGAGCCTATCCCAGCTGACTATGGGCGAGAGGCGGGGTACACCCTGGACAAGTCACCAGGTCATTGCAGGGCTGACACATAGAGACAAATAACCATTCATACTCACACCTACGGTCAATTTAGAGCCACCAATTAGTCTAACCTGCATGTCTTTGGACTGTGGGGGAAACCGGAGCACCCAGAGGAAACCCACACAGACACGGGGAGAACATGCAAACTCCACACAGAAAAGCCCCCGTCAGCCGCTGGGCTCGAACCCAGAACCTTCTTGCTGTGAGGCGACAGTGCTCACCACTACACGACCATGCCACCCCTACATTTATTCATGCCACATTAATTTCTAATGACTGCATTGAAAGCAATGAACCTCATAAAGCTAAGAACTGCGCAATTTATTATCATTTCTTTCCAAATGAACTGATTTGTGAGCCAGTGCATGGAAACAATGTGCTTGTGGATAAAAGATGGACCCTGAGATTGCATCATATCCTCTATCCTATATCCTGTTAGCCATAGACTCGAATTACATATCCATAAAGAAGACTCAGGATATGGACTATATCCTACAGACACATATAAAGAGCTTGTGTTAAAAATAAATAAATAAACACTGTGATTTACAAATAATTTACACTGATGGATGATTTGAGGATGATTAAGTCATACTGTAAATGAAAAAAAAAGGATGAGCTTTAGTCTTTAAGTGGACACCTACAAGGTGCTGAATAAGGTAGGAATGTGTAATAAAGTGTTAATAAATGAAGAAAATGTTTAAAAGTCCCAACAAATGACAGCTACCACCTGTAGAATACCACGTCACTGGTTTGTGTTGGAGTTCAGCATCCTGACAGCTTCATCCACCAAGCCGTCAGGATGCTGAACTCCCTCCCAGGCCAGTACCCCCTTCCCTTAATACATAAACCAAATGTCACCAGCCACTTTAACGAACTGTAACGAAATTCAATTGCACTATGTAAAACTGGTTACAATACTGTCTAGACAGGGTTTTTTTTTAGTTAATTGCACTATATAAAAACTGTTTACAACACTGTTTACACTTTATACATATCTGCCATATTTATACTTGCACTGAAAATTCTGCTCATACTGCCATATTTATTTATTTATTTATTTATTTATTTATTTATATTTATTTATACTGATAATTCTGTTTATATCATGCTATACTGCCCTACTATACTGTCAGACTGCTGTTCCTGTTTACATTGTTCATTCTGTTTATATTGTCATTCATCACATTTAAATTTATACCATTAATTCTGTTCACACTGACACATTTGCACTTTCTGGATTGCCACTGTCTTTTCTTAGATAGCTTTAGCTTGTGTGTGTAAATACCCCCCCCCCCCCCCCTTTTTAAAGTTTATATCTTGTACTTATATTTTATATTTCATGTTTATTACTGTTTGCACCGCGGATAAGAGGGAAACACAATTTCAATTCTCTGTATGTCCTGCACATATGGGATTATTGACAATAAAGTTGACTTGAACTTGAGACGATAAATATTTGTCGGTGTTGATTCGAAATAAACAAACATCCGGCTGTCCACTAAACACTCACGTCCGAAGTGGGACAGCACACAGTCCTCTATTAAAAACTGTGTGATCTTCTACATGACGGTCTTCCACATCTCCTGCCTGAGCACTGCATTTACACATAAAGGATGTGTTATATTGGCTTCAGAATTCTACTGAACTGTAGAGTAAGTAGAATTACAGAGGAATTGTTTTATTTCATGAAACAATTTAAGACAAGAACAACAACAACAACAACAACAAGAATAATCTCAAACTTTATCCAGCGGAGAAAAAAAATGGCAGTGAACCATTTGATGGTCGAAACAGTCTTCCTGTAAGTCGGTTCAGAGTCGACTCTTTCAACAATCAAACGTCTCATTGCCATTTTTTTCTAAATGGTCATAGTTTAAGATATTATTCACTTCTTGTGAGTCGATTCAGAGTCGACTCTTATTGCCATCAAGTCAAGTCAAGTCAAGTTTATTTGTATAGCATTTTTAACAATAAACATTGTCGCAAAGCAGCTTTACAGAATTTGAACGATTTGAAATATGAGCTAATTTTATCCCTAATCTATCCCCAATGAGCAAGCCTGTGGCAACGGTGGCAAGGAAAAACTCCCTCAGACGACATGAGGAAGAAACCCCAAGAGGAACCAGACTCAAAAGGGAACCCATCCTCACCTGGGCAACAACAGACAACATGACTATAACATTAACAGTCCTAACATAAAGTCAGCTTCGTTGATGCTATAAACCCCCCACCGACGGAAACCCGAGCGCAAAACCGTTCACGACAACTGCAGCCCCAAAGTCAGCAAGTCAACTGCAGTCCCCAGCCACAAAAGCACCACTGCAAGAGTCCAGAGCATCCTCCAGGTGCAACCCCCAACCGTCCACATGGGGCCGTCCTCCACAGGAGCAATGCGATAAGACTCCAACCAGACACAGGGCACCAGGATGGATCAGGCAGGTCTGAGGAGCAGAAGAGGTCAGCATCTTGATCCCAGGGCCGACATGTAACTAAGAGGGACAGATTTTTTTTTGGGGGGGGGGAGAGAAAACACAGGTTGTTAGGTATGCCCAATGTCACCTGAATAAGTAGGAACAGTATACATATTGCACTGAGTACAAGCAGGGACTCCGGCAACTAACCATGACAGCATAACTAAAAGGGGAGAGCCAGAAGGTAACACAGGCATGAGGGAGCCCCGGGACATAAAGCAGCAGCCACTACACCATCAACAAACTCGAGTGAGCAAGCGAGTGGGGACTGACAGCATCTATACATCCCAGTTTATCAAAAACACTCTGTCTGAGGACCCTCCAGATCTACACCTTTACCTCATAAACGCCATTAACAAAAGGCTTGACTAAACAGATATGTTTTCAGCCTAGACTTAAACACTGAGACTGTGTCTGATTGTTTGAGCCATCAAACGGCTCATTGCCATTTTTTCTCTCAGTGTAAGATATGAGCAATGAGCCGTTTGATGGTTGAAAGAGTCTTATTGTGAATCGGTTCAGAGTCGACTCTTTCTACTATCAAACGGCTCATTGCCATTTTTTTCTAAATGGCCAAAGTTTAAGACATTATTCTCTTTTGTGAGTCGGTTCAGAGTCGACTGCTTGTACCCTCAAACGGCTCATTGTAAATTATTTTTAAATCGGACAAGGACAACAACAATAATCTTTTAAACTTCGTTCGATTTAGAAAAAAAATGGCAATGATCCGTTTGACGGTAAAAAAAATTCGACTCTAAACCGATTCACAATAAGACTCTTTCGACCATCAAATGGCTCATTACTCATATCTTAAACTTTTGCCATTTTGTTATAAATCCGACAAAGTTTACACAAAAAGAACAACAATAGTGATATATTACATTTGTCCAATTTAGGGGAAAAATGGAAATGAGCTGTTTGATGATCGAAAGAGCCGACTCTGAACCGATTCACTGAAAAGAGCCGGAATTCCTGTCGCTAGTTCAGACGATGTTATGCTAGCATAAAATTGTTAGCAGTGGTTCAGTTCTCGCCTGGTTTAAGCAACATGAATTCATTTAATATTACATTTATTAATTTAGTACATTTGTTTTAAATTCAAATGCATTTATAAGTGAGGCAGAATACTGGATGTCTGGCAAATCCTGGAATTAACTCACAACTTAGCACAGAACCACAGTCACTAAGCGACTTTTAACCGAATCATAGCAGATATGAAACATTTACCCTTTGTCTGTTCCACATATATAAAGTTAACAGGTACATTTACAGGTCTGAGGTGACTATTTTCCTCTTTAGATCATAAAAACTACTCCTTTACTAAAGAATGACGACCTCTAGTGGACATTAGGTAGCATTTATTAGGACATTTAATAAGTGTAACGGTATAAATTAAAATATTTATTCAATATATTCGCAAAAATGGGCGGCACGGTGGTGTAGTGGTTAGCGCTGTCGCCTCACAGCAAGAAGGTCCTGGGTTCGAGCCCCGGGGCCGGCGAGGGCCTTTCTGTGTGGAGTTTGCATGTTCTCCCCGTGTCCGCGTGGGTTTCCTCCGGGTGCTCCGGTTTCCCCCACAGTCCAAAGACATGCAGGTTAGGTTAACTGGTGACTCTAAATTGACCGTAGGTGTGAGTGTGAATGGTTGTCTATGTGTCAGCCCTGTGATGACCTGGCGACTTGTCCAGGGTGTACCCCGCCTTTCGCCCGTAGTCAGCTGGGATAGGCTCCAGCTTGCCTGCGACCCTGTAGAAGGATAAAGCGGCTAGAGATAATGAGATGAGATGAGATGTAAATTAATTACAGCTTGTATTGTGAGGTGATAGCTTTAGTTGATGACTTGCTGTTCCAGGTTTGGCCACTAGATGGGACTAGTGAACAGCAAATTGCACTCAATTCTTCTTCAGTCTCAGGACAGTGATGAACTACTGTCATACTGGTTGAATTTAATCTGAGTCTTTTTTCATATTAATTTGGTAGCTGTTCTTTAAAAAAAAGTTCAAACAGGCAAAGATGAACACACACACGGGGTGTAATATATATATATATATATATATATATATATATATATATAGACTACGACCCCGATTCCAAAAAACTTGGGACAAAGTACAAATTGTAAATACAAA
The DNA here is from genome assembly GCF_027579695.1 of Neoarius graeffei. Taxonomy (NCBI): domain Eukaryota; kingdom Metazoa; phylum Chordata; class Actinopteri; order Siluriformes; family Ariidae; genus Neoarius; species Neoarius graeffei. Next base: position 4,986,128 of record NC_083593.1, read on the forward strand.
CAGAATGCAATAATTTACAAATCTCAAAAACTGATATTGTATTCGCAATAGAACATAGACAACATATCAAATGTCGAAAGTGAGACAATTTGAAATTTCATGCCAAATATTGGCTCATTTGAAATTTCATGACAGCAACACATCTCAAAAAAGTTGGGACAGGGGCAATAAGAGGCTGGAAAAGTTAAAGGTACAAAAAAGGAACAGCTGGAGGACCAAATTGCAACTCATTAGGTCAATTGGCAATAGGTCATGAACATCACTGGGTATAAAAAGAGCATCTTGGAGTGGCAGCGGCCCTCAGAAGTAAAGATGGGAAGAGGATCACCAATCCCCCTAATTCTGCGCCGACAAATAGTGGAGCAATATCAGAAAGGAGTTCGACAGTGTAAAATTGCAAAGAGTTTGAATATATCATCATCTACAGTGCATAATATCATCAAAAGATTCAGAGAATCTGGAAGAATCTCTGTGCGTAAGGGTCAAGGCCGGAAAACCATACTGGGTGCCCGTGATCTTCGGGCCCTTAGATGGCACTGCATCACGTACAGACATGCTTCTGTATTGGAAATTACAAAATGGGCTCAGGAATATTTCCAGAGAACATTATCTGTGAACACAATTCACCGTGCCATCCGCTGTTGCTAGCTAAAACTCTATAGTTCAAAGAAGAAGCCATATCTAAACACGATCCAGAAGCACAGACGTCTTCTCTGGGCCAAGGCTCATTTAAAATGGACTGTGGCAAAGTGGAAAACTGTTCTGTGGTCAGACGAATCAAAATTTGAAGTTCTTTATGGAAATCAGGGACGCCGTGTCATTCGGACTAAAGAGGAGAAGGACGACCCAAGTTGTTATCAGCGCTCAGTTCAGAAGCCTGCATCTCTGATGGTATGGGATTGCATTAGTGCGTGTGGCATGGGCAGCTTACACATCTGGAAAGACACCATCAATGCTGAAAGGTATATCCAGGTTCTAGAGCAACATATGCTCCCATCCAGACGACGTCTCTTTCAGGGAAGACCTTGCATTTTCCAACATGACAATGCCAAACCACATACTGCATCAATTACAGCATCATGGCTGCGTAGAAGAAGGGTCCGGGTACCGAACTGGCCAGCCTGGAGTCTAGATCTTTCACCCATAGAAAACATTTGGCGCGTCATAAAATGGAAGATACGACAAAAAAGACCTAAGACAGTTGAGCAACTAGAATCCTACATTAGACAAGAATGGGTTAACATTCCTATCCCTAAACTTGAGCAACTTGTCTCCTCAGTCCCCAGACGTTTACAGACTGTTGTAAAGAGAAAAGGGGATGTCTCACAGTGGTAAACATGGCCTTGTCCCAACTTTTTTGAGATGTGTTGTTGTCATGAAATTTAAAATCACCTAATTTTTCTCTTTAAATGATACATTTTCTCAGTTTAAACATTTGATATGTCATCTATGTTCTATTCTGAATAAAATCTGGAATTTTGAAACTTCCACATCATTGCATTCCGTTTTTATTTACAATTTGTACTTTGTCCCAACTTTTTAATCGGGTTTTTATATATAAATATATATATATATATATATATATATATATATATATATATATATATATATATATATATATAGGGGCGGCACGGTGGTGTAGTGGTTAGCGCTGTCGCCTCACAGCAAGAAGGTCCGGGTTCGAGCACCGTGGCCGGCGAGGGCCTTTCTGTGCGGAGTTTGCATGTTCTCCCCATGTCCGCGTGGGTTTCCTCCGGGTGCTCCGGTTTCCCCCACAGTCCAAAGACATGCAGGTTAGGTTAACTGGTGACTCTAAATTGACCGTAGGTGTGAATGTGAGTGTGAATGGTTGTCTGTGTCTATGTGTCAGCCCTGTGATGACCTGGCGACTTGTCCAGGGTGTACCCCGCCTTTCGCCCGTAGTCAGCTGGGAAAGGATAGGCTCCAGCTTGCCTGCGACCCTGTAGGACAGGATAAACGGCTACAGATAATGAGATGAGATTATATATATATATATATATATATATATATATATATATATATATGGGTACGCCAGGGCTAACCATCCACACCTATGGGCAATTTAGAGTAATCAGTTGATGTAATCCACATGTGGGATGGATGGACTGTGGGAGGAAACAGGAGTGCCCAGATGAAACCCACACAGGCACAGGGAGAACATGCAAACTCCGTACAGAGAGGCCATAGTTGGCCACCAGGTTTAAACCAAGATTTGCTTATGATTTAAAAAAAAAAGGAAGAAAAAAAAAGGAATTTGCTCAAGAACTCACTGGGATAACCATCTCTCTCTCTCTCTCTCTCTCTCTCTCTCTCTCATTTTCCTGGTAATGTTTCCAAAGTTGTGGTACATTTAAGCTCTGTAGTTATCTCTGTGCCATTATGTTACCCTTTGACTCACACGCCAAAGGGTTTCCATTTTGGTATGAAGCATTACCTACTTACATTAGCAAGAGTGTGTGGTCTAATTGAACTCTTAATGTAATGAGGTGAACCAACTCCCATCATTCACATCAAGGACATGAACCATTATTACTTGCAAATGATCCATCGCTGAACATTCTACACACACATATACGCATTCACTCAGACCTTGTCTCAGGCTCTCAGCTGCTGTGTCTGGAGATAGACATTAGAAGGGTGAAGTGATGTAGGTCGAATGGTCCTCCAGGTCAGGGGTTAATCTCTAAACACCATTCTCGAATAGATTACACACCTGAGACAGAGAAGTCATCCTGTCTGTAATGCTGAGATTCGAAGCATTAATACTTTTCAAACTACATGCACAACAGTGACTTTTACAAAGTGCTGTTAGTGTCTCAGTCCCAAATTAGATGCTTTTGATATATCGTGGACTACTTTGGTTGTCTAATTATATTCATAATTATCTTTTCTTCCCCCTATAAGCTAGAATCCTGGTGCAAAACTCATGACTGCAAAAGAAAAATGTGAGAAAATGGCTAAATATCCTAAAATATGTTAGTTTGTACATTTCTCGAGCTGTGTAAAGCATAGAATATGGGAGAGAAAACTTAGACTTTGAATTTGGGCTATTTTTTGTCACACAGGCCTGGCGGTCCTGCTCTGAGGCTACTTACGTTCAGAATAAAACACTTTGGAGGTATGCTGTTAAAGAAAAAAAATCAACAACAAGGTACTGTGATGTGGCACAATGTGAGGCAGAGTCACTATTACCACCCCAAAGTTGATTATTTTCCCATTACAACACATCCTAAAGCTACATTGACTTATATTTAATGTTGTGAGTTGTCTGTGAGACAAAGTAGTTCCTGTTATCGCTTATGTTAGAGCAGCTATAAACATTTGTTCCCTCACTAGCCTCTCTTTTTTTGTCTTTCGAGGTTCACAAGAAAAAACAAAACAAACCGTGGGCGGCACGGTGGTGTAGTGGTTTGCGCTGTCACCTCACAGCAAGAAGGTCCTGGGTTCAAGCCCCGTGGCCGGCGAGGGCCTTTCTGTGCGGAGTTTGCATGTTCTCCCTGTGTCCGTGTGGGTTTTCTCCGGGTGCTCCGGTTTCCCCCACAGTCCAAAGACATGCAGGTTAGGTTAACTGGTGACTCTAAATTGACCGTAGGTGTGAGTGTGAATGGTTGTCTGTGTCTATGTGTCAGCCCTGTGATGACCTGGCGACTTGTCCAGGGTGTACCCCGCCTTTCGCCCGTAGTCAGCTGGGATAGGCTCCAGCTTGCCTGCGACCCTGTAGAACAGGATAAAGCGGCTAGAGATAATGAGATGAGATGAGAACAGCATGTTTAAAAAATATATTATTAGCCTATTAGTCTTAGATTATGAAGTATCCACCATACAAGTCCCTGCAATCAAGCTGCTACGACAGAAACAATATGCATTTGAACAAGCGCATTAATATTATCTTGTGATTTGGCTCGTCGCTGGAACTACTTTTCGAGTTGCTGTTATAGAAAATAATCAACACCTTTTGATCACTCAGAATCAAGACTTTCTACAGGGCGGTGGTATAATGTTTACTAAGTGACAAATAATTGTTACACATGTTAAAATATGTCGATGGAGGATTTAATATTGAAGTTGCTGAGAGAAAATGGTACCTGTGGCATCACACTGAAGCCTTTCAAGCCTTTGAAGCCATTATAAGCCCCGCCCCTTAGCTGTCTTTCAGAGGACACCAGCCACGCACATATTGCTTCACGCCCCGCCCATATCCCTAAAAGCCACGCCTACGTGTTTCCAGATGGCGCATTCGCACGAGCCTTCGCAGCAGAATCATGCCTTTATTATACCTCCTGTAGGACATTCACAGAAAAACACCGGATTTTAGTGGAGTTTTAGTTATTAAAAAGGAACAAGGATCAGAGAGAGAACACACACAACACAACAACAAGCGAGGTAGTCTGAAGAAGGACTGATATATAAAGTGTCATTCTGCATTTCTTCTGGGTTTTATTTTGTTTTCCACTCAGAAGGAAAGAAATCTAAACAAAGTGAAACTCGGTTCCATTTCCGGGTGAAGATGAACAGTTTTAGAGAAGTGTGAACTAAAAACACACTTACCTGCGCTGCTCACCTTGTGAAGAGGGAAGGAGGATTAACGCCGCTGTAGAGGTGAGTGTTTACACTCGGATTAACTCTGTATTTCCTAGTTTTACTCAGTTTAGAAATGTGAATTAGTTTGTACTTATTTACTTACTTTTTTTGTTAACTTTACCAACTAATAACATGTCAAGTTCCATGTTTTTTGTCAGGTTTTTCCTCATAGATTTAAAGGTGCAGTAAGCTATTTTTCCCCCTTAGTTGTACAAATAACCGAGAAGATATGTACCGTGATAAAAAAAAACAAAAACAAACCCAATGAGTTAAACCGTAGCCTTAATAAAGTTTATGACTTACAGTCTGGAATGCTTGTTTGTGTTTGGATGCCACTTGATCCCCCTTTCTATCAACACAGGCTAGGTGTTGGTTCTGACTTGGTTCAGTTTGCGAACCTTCGAAGTCCGTTCACTTTTCCACAGGCGAGAAAACCACCATCACCGCTGAGCTACGTTATGATGTCACTGTATACATTACATTATAGCAGATGCTCATATCCAGAGCAGTTGGGGGTTTAGGTGCCTTGCTTAAGGGCACTTCATCCATTCCTACTGATCCCGGGAATCGAATCAACCGGTGACCTTTTGGTCCCAAAGCTCCTTCTCTAACCATTAGGCCATGGCTTCCCCATATGTCTCTGTTTTCCCGGCAATGCTAGCACCAAGCACAACAGCAGCAGCGGTGGCGAATGACTGAAATAGACAGTTGAGAAGCTGCAATAGCCTTTTTTTTTTTTTTAATAATTGTGGTCACACAGTTTTATTTCGTCACAATATCCCACCCCAGTCCCAAGTGGTTCTTGCTTAGCAAAGTGTTGGTGTCACTCTTGAACCAGTTTTCCTGGCCAGGAGTTGGTTCTTTGGCTCTCAAAATGCAAAGGACGGGTTCAAGGTGAGGCACCGGCTCTGAACCGGCCCTCGAGCTGCCATGATGGAAAAGGGGTATTAACCAAACCAAACCAAAGGTGCATTCAAGGTGAATTTGCAACTTCTAATTCCCCACCTACAACCAGTTAAAACCACAGAAATCATTCCCTATTTGTAGTTTTAACTCACCAACTTGGAATTGTCTCCTCAACGATCAGTTCCTTTGTGAATAGTCCTCCTTGTCTACTTTTAAATTAGTTCATATACAGACACTGTTTTGAGAAGGTAATTATCAGTGTTAGAGTTATTACTAATGTTAGCCGGCTAGGTTGTTTCTAACGCCTGTCACTGTTGTCTGTTGGTGTTGCTGCACTGTAGTTTCAGCATGGATGTTGTGTGGATACTTGAAGTTCACTATAGTCCAACAGAACCAATACCCACTCAGGACTATATTTATAAACATACAGTAAAATAGCTTTTTATGAACTTGCGTGCTCTGACAGCGCAAACCAAAGACATGCTTTCATGGAGTCATTGGTGTCGTGTCCCCCCCCCTGCATTTTGAACATGCTGAGGTGAAAAATATCTCATCTCATTATCTCTAGCCGCTTTATCCTGTTCTACAGGGTCGCAGGCAAGCTGGAGCCTATCCCAGCTGACTACGGGCAAAAGGCGGGGTACACCCTGGACAAGTCGCCAGGTCATCACAGGGCTGACACATAGACACAGACAACCATTCACACTCACATTCACACCTACGGTCAATTTAGAGTCACCAGTTAACCTAACCTGCATGTCTTTGGACTGTGGGGGAAACCGGAGCACCCGGAGGAAACCCACGCGGACATGGGGAGAACATGCAAACTCTGCACAGAAAGGCCCTTGCCGGTCACGGGGCTGGACCCCGGACCTTCTTGCTGTGAGGCGACAGCGCTAACCACTACGCCACCGTGCCGCCGGTGAAAAATATTATTATTATTATTATTACTACAATCTGCAAATGAGCGTTTACAAGGTACTATGAAAGCAGGGTAAGATCGGGGGCGTGGCTTTGTGAACATGGATGAGAATCATTCAAATGTCGAACCCAGCTAATGGTGAGAGACCTAACCTTCAAAAAACTAAGATGAATCAGACTGACAGTTAATTCTTTAATGCCTAACCATAACATTCTGTATTCATTGTTGATTTTTTTTTCCTTATCAAGCCATGTTGTTGGTTTATTTATCAGACCAGAGAGGATAAATTTATTAGACTATGAAAAAAAAGCTTTCCTTTCCTGATGAGCTGCCTTCAGCTGAATAATTCACATAAATGCCTGTCGTAAAGGTTCACAGAGTAGTGAAGTTACTTAGCGCTGGATCTGTGACATGTGCTAGAAGGAAAGTGACATGAAGCAGTTTGAGGATTTGTTCGCAGAAATGGTGCGATGTTATCTTTCCTTCCAAATATAAAAAGGAATCAAGCTACAGTTAATTTGGAGAAGTGTGAAGCTCCAGTGGGTAATATGAGACCAAATTCTGTGTCATATTGCCACAAATTATGTTGAAGTATAGTGTGTTTAAAAAAAAAAGTTCTCGGGTTGTTTTTTTCCCCCCTGCATTTTACCTTCTTCTACTAGTTCTCTCAAATCCAGTGATGCACAACATTTTCTTCATTTCTTTTCATGTCCATCCTACTTTGACACATCATGGTATAATTCTTATTGCACACATTTTCATTACATGAAACTATGTTAGAGACACATCAAAGACTCCTGTCCTTTACTTGCTCATGGGTTGTGCTGGTATAAGAAAATAATCAATGACCGTGCCTGACTACCCCAGTTACAAAGAGCCAGACCCTTACCAGCTTCTTGTGTTATATGGACAAGTGTAGCATATTGTGATCAGAGTCTATGATCATATTTTCTCTACACTGTCTATACTTTTTAACTGCAAGGCAGAAAATCATGAATAAATTACATGCCTGGACAGTAGGCATTTCTATATGATGCTTGAGCTACAGGAAGTTCCTTATTATTATATTTTCTACTAAGAGTCATATTCAGCAGGCATTTGTAAGAAAAACACACTAAGTCCAGTCTGCAGACAGTTGTTGTGGGAAATGCTGCGGTGACGCCTCAGGAAGTTTCCCAGCGAGACGGAAGTGTTGTGTAAGAGACAGGACTTTCAGGTGGAAGGATGTAAGGCGCTTTTATCAGCCGTGTTTCAAAGCTCGGACACAGACGACTGTCTGAATATTGAACCCGTGGGAGGATTGCCGATCATAATTGCAGGGTGGGCAATATTGAAAAAAAAATCATGATACTTGAAGACACATTGTGAGATTATGTGGTTTTTAACTTTCGTCACAAGGGGTCTTTAAAAATGGCCTCTAGTCCCACTTACATTTTCTCTTTAATTTAACAGTAAGGTTCTGCTGTGAGAAGGGGTTTGGGAATGTGTATCTTGAGTCATTCCAAGAGCAGACGTGATGCTGTTTCAGTACTTCTCTATGAAATATTCAGTTCCTCCACTGGAGGTCAATGGGCTGAGATAGGCCTGTACTTGCGAGCTCTGAAAACATCTGATAGTGTGGGAGGTCTTTTATTTCTTTCACATGCAGAGGAGGTGGGTTTGCGGAGTGTCATAACAAAGGATTAGGTGCACAGTATACCATGTTTGACGCATCATTTGCCTTGGGACAAGACCACCTAAGAGCATGCCATTGGATATGTGGTTTTTTTGGGGGGGGCTTTTTTAAAATGCATTGACTGGGTGAGTTTGGAGGCAGGATGATTTAGGGAGTGCAGAAAGCTAACTAGCTCTGGGACACACAGCACCAAGCGAAGTTTGTCAAAATATACTTCTACATAAAGGATCTGATCATTGACCCCAGCGAATTTGCGAGACAACTCCCTTCCCAGCAGCTTCTCATGCTTCCTCAGCACTCCATCACAAGGCAGTTTGTTCTTTTGCAGCGTCTTTTGTCCTTTTATAACCACAGCAGTGTAACCTGATCACTTCCTTCCCTCAAGTCAGTTCATTCCTGAACTTTAAGAAGAACTTCTAAATTAGCACAGCCCTAAGAAAAAATGGCAGAAAAATGAACAAGGAAAATAACTCTTGTTTTGAAGTCTAGGGATTATACACTTGGTGTCATGTTGTTCGAGTAAATTAATCAGTGCTGACATTTTGTATTGAGGCTGAATTACTGTTTTATTCTTTCTCTCTCATATACACACACACACAGGATTAGTCAAAATTATCTTAACATTTAAATGGTAGAAACCATTTATTCACAAAACATGCATCATATGTGCAAGATGATTTACAGGACCGTCTCAACCTGTTCGCCATCGTGCTCATCTCATAAAAACCAGCGAGCAACAGTACCATTTAAAGCCCAGACACACGTTTTGCGGGGAATAGATGATACCACAGTCCTTATTCTGTCATTGATCTCTCAAACTTTCCTGCTATACACGTGCTCCTTCACCATACTCCATAACCAGAAATCACAGGGCGTCAAATCAGGGGAGTGTGGAGGCTATGGCAATGGTCCACCGCGACCTACTCATCGACCTGGAAATGTGTGGTCGAGATAAGCATGAACAGTACGGCCAAAATGCGGCAGTGCGCCATCCTGTTGGAAATACCCCGCCAATCGGATCCATAGTGGAAGTTCATCAATGGCGTACTGCTGCACCATCTGTAAGTAGATGTCTGATGTCACTGTTGGGGTGTCAAAAAAAAAGTAGGGCCCAATTACACCAGCAGCGGTCATGGCGCACCACACATTCAGGAGAAGAAAAATCCATTAATGTTAACATAATTTTGACCAACCCTGTGTGTGTGTGTGTGTGTCTATATATATTAGATAAAACCTTCCTCATATACGACTGACATGGATGTTCTTATGCAACAGTTATACGTTTTATTTAAACTGTGTGGAGTAGCCATGACACATGTTCCTGCGTAAGTTGTTACTCTGGAAACGATGATTAGAACAAGTGCTTTAATATACCCTTGTGATTTGCTCACCTGTTAGAGTTGCTGTTTCAGAAAGCGAATCCTTCGAACCAATCAGAATGGAGAATTCCGTTGCACTGTGGTACGTTACATAAGGTGTTATTAGTCATGTCGGTTATTTCTGGCTATAATCATTTATAAGCACAGGAATAGAAAGCACATCTATTATTTAAAGTTGTAGTGCTGATATTATTAAATGCTTTATTAGACTGATCCTTATGGCTAATGGATTTTTTTTTTATCTCAGTTTCCACTTGTTTGCTAAGATGACCACAGCAAATAAAATCTTGTGAGTTAGACTCACAGGATCATGTGTGCACCTGTTTTTGTCAGTCTGAGGAGTTTTGTGTAAAAGGCCAACATAATTTCACAACATTATGTAAGATATAAAATAAGAGCGTTTCCATTGAGTCTTTTGTCAATGTCTGTTTCAGTCAAGCCATATAAATAATATAAAATATTAAAAATCGGGTTTTGGAGTCTAGCACCAAAATGTTACTGATCCAGGTTTTGTGGTGACTGCTGTTTCAGTGGTCATCAGGAGATGACCTATCCCTCTGGCCCCCACATGAAACCCCGCTCCAAATTTTCCTAAGTTCAATTCCTAATAGTTTTTGACTTATGCTCCAGAAACTAAAATGTTTACTAATGGATGGACGGACGGTCAGACGGACAGAGCAATAACTATATCCCCTCTGCATTCTATGCTGGGGGGATAATAAGATGTGATCAAGGTGAAGTTTTTGAAAGCATTCATTTGCTTTTTTTATCCATCCATCCCTCCCTCACTCACTCATTCAATAAATGTCACCATGATGAATCAGTGGTCTGAGATAGGATCCATACGAACTGCATTGCTGAGATTAATGCTAGCCAAGATTATTAAAGAATATCAGTCAAACAAAAATGTTTCTCTCCTGCGGTTTCTGACTTATGACAAAAACTGTGATTGCAAAAGATCTATATGTGGAAGTAGGGCTCGTTTTCTATCGCATGTAGACAATGAAACATTCATCATAATAGCGTCCACGTTTAAGATAAGGCTATCACTAAGATGAAAAGCCTGCCATTGTGAGGATTTTTTTCCTCCATGTATTTTTTTCCTCATGCTTCTGGTCTCTTACAGAATGACCGAGACTACTACTTTTAATCCCTGGATGCAGTCAGCAACCATTTCTCCCTGAGAGTCCTGAAGAAGGTGCCGATCATTTAAATAGGAAGGACGTAAGCGTTCCATCCTGCACTAATGACACTAACAAGTGTCGCATTTCAGTGTCTGTTTCCAGCATTTCCAAACAGGTCCTAATCTATTTCCTGGTGGTCCAACAACTGTCCTCATCCCAGTGATAGCTCTTGACCCCTGCTGAACTCCAGTGTGTCCTGCAGAAACCCCGATTAGCTTCTCTAGCCCTCGGTCATTAGCCAGATTTTTGAGATCTGTCCCAAGGGCTGGTCTCTTCCTGTCCGGACCAGACAATGAGCCGCTTTGCTGAGCCAGAGAGATTATTAGGCATGCAGAACTTGTACCTGAATGGTTCACACAAAGTTCTTTCAAACGACAAATACCTGAAATACTCTCATGGCAGCAGTTAATTTCTGATCACTTTATCGAGGCGAATTTGTAAACCATGGCCTTATGAGCGAACAGGAAACAAGTGGGTGGTACTGTGGTGCCATTGGTCAGGGAAAAAAATGGAGGAGCTGCTTATTAGTAATTCGTGCTCGCTCTGAATTTTTGCCTCTGTTTTCTTGTTGCATATTTGGGAAGTAAATATACATAAAACTATTTCCCGTACTCCCAACTCGTAGTTGCATGCATCATAAATATTATCAGCATGCTGGCTAAACTTATTTTATTTATTATTGTTTTAAACATATTTTCTTTTCACATTAGTAATAAAAGGACCAATTGTGGTAAACTTTTTTTTTTTTTTTAATCCCCCCCCCCGGGTATCAGCTCGGATTTTCTTCCTTCTCTCTTTGTAAATGTCTGTCTAGGAGTTCCTCCAACAGGACAATGGCTAAAACAATAATCACATCGATGTCTCACCATTATTCTTCATCTCAGTTACTCAGATGGTGGAAACTCAATCTCATAGCACTTGTTTAAGAAGTGACAGTGATGCATTTCGATACCTGGATTGGATTCTGCTTGACTTGAGTCTTGTTAGATAAAAGCTCCTGCCCAGTGAATAAATGTAAACGGACACTTTGCCCAGAGAGAGGATTGCAGTACAGGAGCGCAGCTGACCTGTCTGAAAACGCAAGCATAAAGAGGCTCTGAAAACAGATCTGCCTGAAACGGTGGCTGAAATGCCACTGCTTTTGTGAATTTGTAAAAGCTTGTCGAGAGGCCAGTGTCATGGAAACGAGCTGGAACAGACAACCGTACATAAGCACAGAGAGAACACACAGCTGCTGAGCACACACACACACGTGTGCGCGCACACACACGACAATGCCTTTCTGAACACCAGGGCTGTTTATAAAGGGCCATTTTACAGAAATGACTGGCTTTGATCTTGATATTTACATTTGTTTTTCATTTACTTATCTTTTATCCAAAGTACTAACTTAAAAGTGCTGATTTAAAATTCTTACATCATGATAAAATTATCACGCCTTACAAATATTTAGATTTGTTCCCTGTTTTTTTTTAATTTATTTTTAAAATCACAGGATTATTTTGTAATATTGTCCAAATAAGTGCTCCTCACTAACTAATTTTTTTAACTAGTTTTCCACCATGGTGACTGTTCCAGAGTGCTGATTCTGGAGACTCCTTCCATAAACACAAAATAAACGTATCATTAAAGCTAGATGGCCTTTCGATTTCATAAAATCTGTGAAATGTAATTCCCTCTGAAATGTGGCCATTGTGATACATGTTTATTTCTGTAATATCTCACAAAATATCAGGCCATTCTGTGGCTGGGAAGTTATTTAATTTGAGAGGATTAAAGCAAATAATGTGCATGAAATCGCTCGCTTCAAGCAGACAGAGGAAGTCCGTGTGCACATGCGCAGGTTTACCACCTTCTTCTTTTGGGTTTTACGGCAGCTGGCATCCACAGTGTTGCATTACTGCCATCTACAGGTTTACCTTTGAGCGTGCACTGACAGTTCCATCATTCTGTCGCTAAACGAACAGCTGATCACACCAAGATGCTCGCTGATCTCCCATATTTATTAATTTGGTCCTGCGTTTCCTTTCCTTCGCGACATAACGTCTTTTCTTCTCACTTTCTGTCACTGTAGTCGGTCTTTCACGTTTCATTCGCACACTCGCATCTTCCATTTTTCTCTCCGGTTTCAAATTTGTATCCCACAAAACCTTGCACGAACGGGGAAAGCCCACCACGTGATGCATGATGTAGTATCTTGTATTGGGTCATGGTGAAGCAGGAAAAAATAGAGGAGAATTTAGGGCCATGTGGCTCTAAATTCATTCATTGTTCTATTTAAAAAAACAACAACAAAAAAAACCCTGATAATATTGGAAGTCTGTGAATCGAATTCAGTAGCTTTTGGGCCATGAAACAAAAATAATTGGGTGTCGTGGAAAATTCCTTTTATGACCTACACTTGGAAAAATTTGAAAGGCAGTCTACCTTTAACAAAATATCGTATCAACGATTACACACGTTTCTTTTTAATCTGTTCCACCATGCAAGTCCAGGTTTAAGTTGTTGCTATAGAAACAATAATGTATTAAAAACAAGTGTATTTATATTAATAAACACCTTCTGACCAATCAGATTTGGGAATTCAACAGCTCTGGGATATTATGTTAATTGTTCAGATATCTGCTGGTTCCATGACCTTTTATTGGGACTAGTAATAATGTAATGACATCAATTCCCAAAAAGAAAGCTACATGTTCATCTGCACCTGGTTTCATTTCATATGTATGTAAATTTACATTTTTACTAAAAGTTAATGGACGCCTCCATGTTCATTGTCTGTTAGGAACAATCTAACAAGCTGACTGGGAAGATGATGTACTCAGTGCGACCTTGTTTACTGTTCATGCTGTGAGCAGCCATGTTGATTTGACACCACTTGGTGATCTCAGAGTTGAAGAGACCTTCTTGAATTTCTGAGTAGGAGCTCTGAGCTGAGAAGGTGTTTCCTTTGTTTGTCGTTCATCAGAAATCCAGACTGAATCCCAGCAAATGTTGAATTTGAAACAGGGTTCCTTGAGGGCTCATTGGATGGTTACAGAAAGACTCTTCTCTATCAGTTCTTTGTTTGCAACCATGTGACCAAAACTGCTTGCGTCATTGACCGCCACCATGTTGGAGGATATACAATACACACACACACACAGTGGTAAGAGTACAGACTGGAAGGTAAAGAGGAGTTACACTTAGAAGCTTATAGTCATTTCTTAAATCTGTTTTTAAAACAATCATTTTGACTGCTTCAAAAGATAGCTATCTAATACACTATATATAACATTTAGTTCTAAAAGGGCTCTCACCGGGCGACGCGGCTGCAGTATTTCAGGTTGAGGATTGACATGAACCTTGTTCGATTGACTCGGTGATCATTTGGGAAGATTCTTCAATAATTTTGTGTTTCTTTCTGCGCTCTGTAAGCCTTGCATTTCAAGCTACTGCTTTAGTACCATCTTTGATTTTGTTGTGGCTCATATTTTGTGTTGGTGCCCAGTCTGGATCTGTAAAATTGTAGAGATCAGCTGGTTTCTTTCCCTAATGGAAAGAAAAAGCAAGATAAAAGCAGCGTCATCAAAAATTATATCCAGCTGTTTTTAAAATGCAATAATTGTAGAAGCCTTTGATTGTCGGCTCACACACTGAATGATCACAGCTTTGTCACGTTTGACAGCGGCGAGTTTCTGCACGACCAGGCTATTAAACCATCCAATATTTCTTATATATTGTGATCTTTCATTAATAACTCGTTTGTAGCACTTACCATTGATAAAATGTTCACTGCAGCCTCGTGTGGTTTTTGCTTTCTCATCATTTCAATCAGCCCAGTTAATGTTGGACAGCCAGTGACGTCTACGCTCCGTGGACAACTCTCTGTTTTTTCTCCTTGATTATTTATAATTGCTGGAATTCTAAAGAACTTAAGTCCCCTTGTCTTGAATAGAGTTGCGCCTGCATCCAATTAGAGCACACAGAGTCGGCATAGCGAAGAAACAAAAATAATTATTGAGCGTAACAACCTCTCGAGGATATCCTCTGTAGTAAATGTGCACTGCGTGAGTTTGTGTATATCCTCCAACGTGGCCCACTTCCGGTTCAAAGCCTCATGCATAATTAGCTATGATGTCACGTGCAAATGAAGAGTAGTAGGTTCTACCTAGAAACCGTATAGATTTCTCAATATGAATATCTTCAGGAAGATTATTTATGATGTTGGTCAACACCTGAATGTTCTCACCCAATACCAGCTAACTAACAAATCAGCCCACATGTTTGTTCAGGGCAGATGGTCAGCGTTATCTGGCTCAGACAGGGCCATTCGTTCGGTGTGAGGCCAGAACAGGAAGCCATGTCCTGGAGAGATAGCAGCACAAAAGCGGAACTTCTTTTGTCCACACCAATTGTGAAAAGGATGGTGGCTGTGAGAGTTATTGAGGTTATCGATGTTTTCTAAACATAGCTCATCTTTCACTAGGAAGATAAGCCCTTTTAATAAAAAATAATTTTCATTAAAGCCAATGTAAACGGATATTGTAGTACAAGGAGAGCTGAGAGACACCTAAAGAGCTCTTAATCTATCTTTACATGCAAACAATAACCTAGCCACGTTTAATCCAAGTGAAACACTAATTACAGCAATTTTAGCAAACATTTTTGTGCCTGGATGTGTCTAAGTTGGAGGGCGATTTCAGGATGTGTATGCAAACGAACAGTCACACCTTGCTGCATTAACATGTGGCCGAGATATGATAAACCTCTGTTTTGCACGCCTTTTTATGGGGGTTTTCCCATCGCACGCAACCTTGTTGTTCAGCCGATAGGATTTTTCGAGAACTGTATTTGATTCTGAATTTGGGATATCCTTAGAGTAGTGCAGCGGGAACATTCCGGACGTTCATCAAGAAATAAAAAAATATATATAAACCACGGAAATATTAAACACCAAGTGTCCTGTAGTCTGGTGGAACTTTAACTAGCTTTGAAAACATGAACTTGAGGTCATGCGATAACTAGTGAGATCCGAGCTGAACGGAAATCACCAATATTTACAGGAAAAAAAATCAAAAGCTCACGACTCACGCTGCAGAAAATACAAGCCTTGCTAATCCTGTGATTTTTTTTTTTTTTCCTGTGTATTGTCACATCTTTTTTTTATTTCCCCAAATAAAGCCATCCTTTGTGTCATGTGGCTAATTTTGCACTCCATAAAGCCTATTTATTAAAAATTTGAGAAACAGATGGTGAGGGATATTGTCTCGGGTGCAGAAGGGAGCTGAGTCACACCTGAAGCGCTCCACAAAAGCGGCGCCGTTCTCAGCTATTCAGTACCTCAGGCGCTCTAATAACTCATTAATATTCTCATCCTGTCAGCTATGAGGTCCAATTCATTATTCTATTATTAACAAGTCTTATAATTGCACTTGCAACAAGTCCTGTGTCTGTTTTTGTTCCATTCCACATTTGTGCAGTGTTCTATTGTACGTGAAGATGTCAGAAGTAAGAATTGAGTCAGATGGATTTTATTTATCTCTGAAAGTCCATATGGTGGCTGGGAGTATTGCCATTGTGAAACTGAAGAAAAGTCCAAAACTAAATCAAACTAGCATCAGCTGGAACAATGTGAATATGCTGTCGAGAGGAAGTAATGAAAATAAATGCACATACATTTCTGTCTGATGCATCAACCATGTTGCTAATACATATTTAAGTGGTGAGAGATGAGCGAGCCAAAGCCACCAGTGGAGAAAGTTCTTCCAGCCAATTCGAAGTTCCCAAGACAACGGAGATTTCACTTGTCGCGAGAGGAATAATTCATCATTCTCCAAAGACTTCAGTCTGCAGTTAACTCATCGGTCTGTCAGAGCAGGGTTATTGTTTCATGGACAAAAACACTATTCAGACTGGGACATGCTCACATATGACATCGAGAAATGTGCATTGATTATTGATATTGTCCAAATTTATTATTGGGTGAAGAGGAAGCACAGGTTGGTAACAATCAAGCAGTGGACCCTTTAGAACCGGAAAGGGATCTCTGGATAGATCAGGGGCATCACTCAAAACAGCTAGCTGGATAGCTTGTTATTAACCAAAGATGACCATGGGTGTTTTTTGGTGGCTACTGCCTCAGAGGTGAAGCGAGGCAGTAGCCACTGTGTCATCATGTTGTAAGAAAGTAAAAATGAGTGTAACAGTAGTGCACTGCATATGTCACGGCTCAAAATTCGCGGTGGTCTGGTCGCCCGAGGCAACTTAATTTGTCATTTGGCGGGTAATTCCTGTCACTGGCTAGTTGAAAATAAATATATATGAAGCGAAGATTCAGACACACCGTCAACTAAAGCTGCCACATATTAAGCGTGTGCTGTGTCTATCAATGTGTTTATCGGCAGGACGGAAAATACCGAAGAAGTCCGAATCATATCGTGTACGAGTCAGGCTGTCGTTTTTTTCACTACTGCGCATGCATATAATGCATCTCGTTGAATATCGCAGTAATCACGTTATCAAATTCAATAGATGTGGCCACATTATCGTCCATTTAAACGTGTTTTTGTTGTTGTTTACATCTACATCTGCCAAAGCTACGTTGCGATGTGGAATTTTCTGAAAGGTGTACAGAAACTGCCAGAGACGGGGACAAAGCGACCTCGGTCTGAAGAGGAGAATAAGGCCGCCGATAAAGCGTACGAGAAGGAGAAACGACAAAGGACTTATAAGTAAATGTGGGAGCAGGGTAGGCCTTGGCTGCGATACGATTTTTATGGAATAATAAATTTTTTTCAAGTTGATTCCTAGTCAATATGAAGCTCCTAATACAACCCCGATTCCAAAAAAGTTGGGACAAAGTACAAATTGTAAATAAAAATGGAATGCAATGATGTGGAAGTTTCAAAATTCCATATTTTATTCAGAATAGAACATAGATGACATATCAAATGTTTAAACTGAGAAAATGTAACATTTAAAGAGAAAAATTAGGTGATTTTAAATTTCATGACAACAACACATCTCAAAAAAGTTGGGACAAGGCCATGTTTACCACTGTGAGACATCCCCTTTTCTCTTTACAACAGTCTGTAAACGTCTGGGGACTGAGGAGACAAGTTGCTCAAGTTTAGGGATAGGAATGTTAACCCATTCTTGTCTAATGTAGGATTCTAGTTGCTCAACTGTCTTGGGTCTTTTTTGTCGTATCTTCCGCTTTATGATGCGCCAAATGTTTTCTATGGGTGAAAGATCTGGACTGCAGGCTGGCCAGTTCAGTACCCGGACCCTTCTTCTACGCAGCCATGATGCTGTAATTGATGCAGTATGTGGTTTGGCATTGTCATGTTGGAAAATGCAAGGTCTTCCCTGAAAGAGACATGGTCTGGATGGGAGCATATGTTGCTCTAGAACCTGGATATACCTTTCAGCATTGACGGTGTCTTTCCAGATGTGTAAGCTGCCCATGCCACACGCACTAATGCAACCCCATACCATCAGAGATGCAGGCTTCTGAACTGAGCGCTGATAACAACTTAGGTCGTCCTTCTCCTCTTTAGTCCGAATGACACGGCGTCCCTGATTTCCATAAAGAACTTCAAATTTTGATTCGTCTGACCACAGAACAGTTTCCACTTTGCCACAGTCCATTTTAAATGAGCCTTGGCCCAGAGAAGACGTCTGCGCTTCTGGATCGTGTTTAGATACGGCTTCTTCTTTGAACTATAGAGTTTTAGCTGGCAACGGCGGATGGCACGGTGAATTGTGTTCACAGGTAATGTTCTCTGGAAATATTCCTGAGCCCATTTTGTGATTTCCAATACAGAAGCATGCCTGTATGTGATGCAGTGCCGTCTAAGGGCCCGAAGGTCACGGGCACCCAGTATGGTTTTCCGGCCTTGACCCTTACGCACAGAGATTCTTCCAGATTCTCTGAATCTTTTGATGATCTTTTGCACTGTAGATGATGATATGTTCAAACTCTTTGCAATTTTACACTGTCGAACTCCTTTCTGATATTGCTCCACTATTTGTCAGTGCAGAATTAGGGGGATTGGTGATCCTCTTCCCATCTTTACTTCTGAGAGCCGCTGCCACTCCAAGATGCTCTTTTTATACCCAGTGATGTTAATGACCTATTGCCAATTGACCTAATGAGTTGCAATTTGGTCCTCCAGCTGTTCCTTTTTTGTACCTTTAACTTTTCCAGCCTCTTATTGCCCCTGTCCCAACTTTTTTGAGATGTGTTGCTGTCATGAAATTTCAAATGAGCCAATATTTGGCACGAAATTTCAAAATGTCTCACTTTCGACATTTGATATGTTGTCTGTGTTCTATTGTGAATACAATATCAGTTTTTGAGATTTGTAAATGATTGCATTCCGTTTTTATTTACAATTTGTACTTTGTCCCAACTTTTTTGGAATCGGGGTTGTACTTTCTCTCTCAAATGGTTAAATACAGAAAGCATGTTGGACATATTTTGGGTGCTATAGTCATGATAGTAAGTATATTTGTTTTCAATACTCATACACCAAGTTGCCAAGTTTTGCAATATATTAGCGGAGCACCATACCTAAGGAAAAAAATGGTAAACCCATCGAGTCAAATTTTTTTTTTTTTTTGGTTTGTCCATGTACGTGTACCACCACTCATACACACCGCGTAGTGGCCAGTGCTAGTAATTACCAGTCATACACACCGCCTAGTGGCCAGTGCTAGTAATTACCAGTCATACACACCGCCTAGTGGCCAGTGCTAGTAATTACCAGTCATACACACCGCCTAGTGGCCAGTGCTAGTAATTACCAGTCATACACACCGCCTAGGGCGGCACGGTGGTGTAGTGGTTAGCGCTGTCGCCTCACAGCAAGAAGGTCCGGGTTCAAGCCCCGTGGCCGGCGAGGGCCTTTCTGTGCGGAGTTTTCATATTCTCCCCGTGTCTGCGTAGGTTTCCTCCGGGTACTCCGGTTTCCCCCACAGTCCAAAGACATGCAGGTTAGGTTAACTGGTGACTCTAAATTGACCGTAGGTGTGAGTGTGAATGGTTGTCTGTGTCTATGTGTCAGCCCTGTGATGACCTGGCGACTTGTCCAGGGTGTACCCCGCCTTTCGCCCATAGTCAGCTGGGATAGGCTCCAGCTTGCCTGCGACCCTGTAGAACAGGATAAAGCGGCTACAGATAATGAGATGAGATGAGACACACCGCCTAGTGGCCAGTGTTAGTAATTACCAGTCATACACACCGCCTAGTGGCCAGTGTTAGTAATTACCAGTCATACACACCGCCTCGTGGCCAGTGCTAGCCAGTAAAGAAATAAAACAAAAGAGACTGGCTATGATGTAAGAAAATTCTACAACCCAGAAACAGATGGGAGCTCAGCTTTTAGGCATATTATGGTGCTCTGTGTTGTTCTCATTTATGTATTTAACAACAGTATCAAAATACTCGGGTCTTGAAATAAATGCCCATTAGTCATGAACCATGGGAACTACTCTCTTTTGTTATTTTTGACAGAAGTAAAATTCATACATGAACAAATTTTGGCTAGTTGATTTTCTGTTTGGCTGGTTACTTTGGAAAGCAACTAGTCTGGCTGGCTGGTGAAAAAATATATGAATTTCTAGGCCTGATATGTGCATATGCATAAGCATTACAATCACCAGAACAACGAATCATGATCTCACGATACGAACAATTGATCTCACGTTATCAAAGGTACGCAAGAATGAGTGGTGAAGCTCCTATGTCATTGTGTTGTAAGAATGAGTAACAATAGCAAAACTTCGTAACCAATCAGCACTTATTCTGATCAAGTTTGATTACCCGTTCTACTTCTTGATAAACTTGGGAACCAATCAGAACCAGAAACAAAATAAGAGAAACCTCGTTATAACTTCATAGTATCAGAAGATAATTAGCAGATAAAAAGATAAACTAAATTCAGCTTATGGTTCGCCAAGGCTACTGATTCGATATCAGGTAAGTGATGTTTATTTTAAGAAAATTTACCTTTTTGATTATTACAGCTTTTGTTTGGTTCTTATGAAAGGTTTTTGTTTGTTTTTGTTTGTTTTGTTTTGAGCTTTTTGGCAGATATATTGAAAAGCCGATATCAAACTTCTATTCGCTTTCATTTTTTAAATTTTTATTTTTTATTTTAGTCTCTTTACACTATACTTGTGAAACAAAATATGCTCAGTAGTACTCATGAACAAGTGCTTTCTGACTATTTTGAAAATGGATATAGTTCACAGCACTGTATTTTGAACAAAACACAGTAAACAAAATTGGCAACCAAAATACTCCAAGCCCTGATGCTGCTCACAGCTTGGTGATGCTTGCAAGAGATGAGGTGAGTAGAATTGATGACATGTATATATGCTATATTTACTGTATGGACATGGGATCAGACAACAATTTTATTTATAAGCAGTAGCCACATGTACCCATAGGACACCTTCCCCCCCCCCTTTTCCCCCTTACTTCTGACTTCCGAGTTACCATGAAGACATCGTATGTATCAGCAGAGTGTTTCCCTGTCAGAAAGACCCTTTTAGGCATTTCAGAGTCTAAAAAACTCAGAAGGAGTCTTTTGTTTTTCCGTTGTCGTAGGTACCAAGTGCTGACAGGATCAAGGTATCTCAAGGTTAAGAAGAAAACGATGATTAATGACTTAAATGAAAATTTCTTGAAGAAAGATTTCCATGGATAATCAAGGATTCTCAGTGCCCAGTAATTGGAAACCTTTCTAACAGGAAAATACTTTTATTATAGGGTTTAAACCTTTAAGGGATCCCCAAGAGGGACAACCAAAGATGCTTGTAGAGTTCAGAAGGGTTCAGAATAATTTTGGGTATGTACATACTTGGTTCACGACAGTGTCGTGATCTTAGGTGGGGTATCAGCGGATCATCAGATTAACGTTTTTAAAACGATTAGTGTGCACACAGCAACGCCAATACACGATTCGTGTGCACACAGCAACGCCAATACACGGATACGCTCGGCTCCGCAGGCATCCTGCGCTCCAAATCACTCCGCCCTGAACAGCGAGTGCCCTCTGGAGGGTGCGCACTCCGGCCCTGCGCAGCTCACAGAGCACGCGAGTGAAGTGCACGAGCAGTGATTCGGGACTGAGCGGCTGTGTGTGTGATCCTAGTGCATATCGGGCATGCGCGTCACTTACCACTTGCAAGTGGAAGGATGGCAAGCCTAAAGACAATCATAACTACACAGTGGGCAGTATTTGCATCAGTATTTGCAGTATTTTCATACTTTTATACTCTTTAATGAAAGGTGATACAAG
Organism: Neoarius graeffei; assembly: GCF_027579695.1. Classification (NCBI taxonomy): domain Eukaryota; kingdom Metazoa; phylum Chordata; class Actinopteri; order Siluriformes; family Ariidae; genus Neoarius; species Neoarius graeffei. The sequence continues at coordinate 5,008,087 of NC_083593.1, forward strand.
GCGGAAGTCCGCGCCGTTTTTCAGCAGTCGCGTCACATGACCAACGCCAGCGAATCAGGAAGGTGGATGTCACAGTGACGTTGTCCAATGACGACGCCAGCTAGAGCTCAGCACAGCGTATCCGCGTATTCTCAATGTTTACACAGCACCGGACCAGACACGATCTGGATTGAATACGTGGACCCTGGCGGATTCCCGTTTCCCGGCGTTTCCAGGCGTTTTAATGTAAACGGACAGTGCATCCGCGAAGAAAACGAGACAGATACGGTCTAATGTAAACTTGGCCTTAGTGCACTGCTGATAGGGACATGGTTGAGACTCTAATGACAGCGTTGGATCTCGCAGCCCTTTAATCTGGCCTAATGACAGGAAGTGACTAAGTGAGACCTTCACACTGGCTGTGTGTGTGTGAGCGAGAATGTATTTACCATGCTAATGAGTGCCTGCTGTGACCTCCTGTCAGCGTGAGAAGGCACCAAAGCGGGGGCGTCGTGGCTCAGGTGGTTAAGGCGCCATACCATGAATGCGGGCGACCCGGGTTCGATTCCGGCCCGAGGTCATTTCCCGATCCCTTCCCGTCTCTCTCTCTCCCGCTCATTTCCTGTCTCTACACTGTCCTATCCAATAAAGGTGCAAAAAGCCCAAAAAAATATCTTAAAAAAAAAAAAAGAAGGCACCAAAGCATGATGTGGTCATCAATAAGGGACATAGCCAGTAATGACTGCTTAATTACTGCAATTTACCCTTTTCTCCCAAAACCACCTCAGAGATGAGTGCAACATCTGCTGCTTACATCACAAATAGAGATGCATCTGGTGGCATTTTTGGAAGGCCAGCACTAATATCAAGCCCTTATGCAGGGATTGTCGAGTAATAAGTTATAACGTGCTTTCGACTGTCACCTGAAGTGAACTTTTTATGAAATCAGAAAGCTATAGTAAAAAGCAGTTTGTGAATCTGGAATCAAGTCATTATGTAATTGTATTACACTCTTCATGGATTTGGAGGAGAGCTACAGTATATTAAAGGAGTTAAAGTCCTGCACTGCGGCCATAAAGTTTGTTCATAACAAGGTTATAGTAAGGTTATGAACATCAGTCGTGCAATATTCTTAATCTTCAAGTTTTCAGTTTTGCGCGTGATTTTGTATTCTCATTTCTAAGTCATATCTGGCTGTACACTCCAGGCTGTGTTTTCCAGTGCTGTTTTGAACACACCCTCGTCAACTTCCTGTCACCTTTTCCTCTCAGGGAATCCCCCGTCTCTCTCCATTATTGTCTCAAGCAAAGCGGTTAGATGAGCCATCGGATGCTCAAGGTTCTCATTGGCGAACTTGAGAGCGGAATTTACCCTGCAGATGTTGTAATTGGATGCAGTATCTGTTTCACACTGCACATGTGGTAGATGGTTTTTAAATGTCAACAGGAGCCAAAATACTGAAAGTTACAGTGTGTAGAATTGGTTTGTGTGCAGTCTCTGGTCACAATAGACAGGAGATTTGTGTGTATATGTTGTACGTCAGCTCAAATACTTTAAATGATACCACACTTCAGCTTTAGACATGAAAGAAGTTTGAGTGCAAGGTGACTGGCAGGAGCAACAGCTAATCAGGAGGGAAAAGAATTCAAGTGATAGAATTTTAGATTTTTGGGTGTTGTGTGTTGTGTGTGTGGTTTTTTTTTTTTTTTTTTTTTTTTTTTTTTAAGTCAGGCATTTATTTGTTCTCTGATTCAATGGTAAGCTTCTAAATAACAGATGAGATTCAGGTGGTTTAGAGAGAGGGAGCAAAATTCCAAAATCATACATCCAGCAGCTTTAATATTTCCTTTCATAATTTAAAATCATATTTTACACCATCATTTCCTTGGACCAAACAGGGTTCATTCGAAATAGGCACTCCTTCTCTAACCTTAGACGTTTGTTCAATGTACTTTACAATGTCTCCTCTTCTGACACCCACGAAGCTGTGATATCATTAGACGCTGAAAAGGCATTTGACAAAGTTGAGTGGGATTACCTCTTCTATGTCTTGGAGAAATTTGGTTTTAAGAATAGTTTTATTTCATGGATTAAGTTGCTTTATTCAGCCCCACAAGCCTCAATTAGGACGAATAATATCCAATCAGAATATTTTCGCCTATATCGCTCTACTAGACAGGGTTGCCCTTTGAGCCCTCTATTATTCGCAATCGCTATTGAACCTCTCTCGATAGCCCTTCGGTCCAACCACCTTATTACAGGCATATTTAGAAATGATATTCAGCTGAGAGTTTCCCTTTATGCAGATGACCTACTTTTATATGTTTCTAACCTGCCTGTCTCAGTTCCCGCTGCTCTTGCCACTCTTCATTCATTTGGTCAAATTTCTGGATATAAATTTAAACAAAAGCGAGATATTTCCCATTAACCCCTCTGCTAAGAAGTATCCCCTGGAAAACTTTCCCTTTAAAGTTGCTCAACATAGTTTTGTATATCTTGGAATTCATGTTGCGCACAAATTTGAAGACCTCGACAAAGCTAACTTTGCCCCCCTATTGACCCGAATCCAGAAAGACTTTGAACGATGGTCTCTGCTTAATATGTCTTTGATTGCACGTGTCAACTCTGTTAAAATGAATGTACTCCCAAGACTCTCCTACCTGTTCCAGTGCATACCACTCTTCCTCCCTCAGTCTTTTTTTCTGTAAACTAGATAGCCTGATCTCTGAATTTATCTGGAACCAGAAGGTTCCTAGGCTGCGCAAACAATATTTGCAAAGGCCGAAGCCACTGGGAGGGCTGGCCCTGCCAAATTTTAGGTTCTATTATTGGGTCACCAATATCAGGATTCTTAAGCACTGGCTTCAATATAAGGCTTTTGATCCTCCCCCAGCATGACTGGTTATGGAGGCAAGTGACCAGTAACCTTGAAAGCCCTAGTGCACTCCTCCACTTTTCCCTACACCAAGAATGTGATTGTTAAGGCCTCACTTAGGTGGTGTTTACATTAGACCGTATCCGTATCATTTTCGTTGCGGATGCACTGTCCGTGCACATTAAAACGCCGGGAAACGACTCCACAGGCGGAACAATTTGAATCCGCCAGGGCCCACGTATTCAACCCAGTACGTATCTGATCCGGTGCTGTGTAAACATTGAGGAACGAGGATACACAGTGCTGAGCTCTAGCTGACGTCGTCACTGGACAACGTCACTGTGACATCCACCTTCCTGATTCGCTGGTGTGACATCCACCTTCCTGATTCGCTGGCGTTGGTCATGCCACGTTGGTCATGTGACGCGACTGCTGAAAAACGGCGCGGACTTCACTTCCTGCTATTTGTGTGTGTACGCGAATCGTTTTAAAAACGTTAATCTGATGATCCGCTGATTCGAAATAATGTAAACAGGGCCTTAGGATTTGGGTCCAGTTTAAGCGGCACTTTGGTCTACAGACATGCTCTATTTATGCACCACTAGCGGCTAACCATGCTTTTCCTCCTTCGCTCATAGACAGTGTTTTCTTAAGGTGGATGAATTTTGGTATCCATAACTTCAAAGACCTGTATATTGATAATGTTTTTGCTTCTTTTCAGCAACTTTTAGTTAAATTCTCACTTCCTAAGCAGTACTTCTTTAGATATTTACAAGTCCGCAGTTTTGTTCAGGGCACATTCCCTAGCTTTCCTAATTTACCCTCTGACTCTGCTTTGGATGGCTTCTTGATACCAATTCCTACTCTTAAAGGCTCTATCTCATATATCTATAATCAAATTAATCTTTTACGTTCAGAGCCCCTAGGCTTAATAAAGTCCAGGGCTTTGAACCGGTTCAAGGAACGAAAACGAAAACCGGGAGCTTTTTCTATTTCACATGGAACAGAAACGAAACCAGAAACTTTATTATTTTTTATGTTCCGGAACAGAAACGCTTATTAAAAATAATGGTAACCGGTTAATACCGGTTTTTATTTCGTTCCTCAAAGTTTCCGTAGCCTACAAATAAAAAAGCCATTCTTCTCCTGCGCAAGTTTCTATGACCCGCTGGGGTTCACTTCCTGTGTGACGTTCGCTGACTGAATGGAGAGAGCGGGAAGGTGGACTACTATCACGTCTCCATTACTGAGTGTCTGAGCAAAGAAGAGCCTGAACGTTGCAACCTCCCTATTGGCTGTTTGTAAAAATGTATCAATTGTTGCCCTTCCCACGGGAATCATCGCGGGCTCGAGAGACGAGACCTGACGAGTTAGTTCGTTGGTAGCAGAACAAAATGTCTGGACACAAATTGGGTTTTCAGAAAAGGAAAGAAAATAAACGGAGGGTTGAAAATACAAAAAAGGAGGCAGAAAATGCAAAACGAGTTTTAAGGTAGGACAAATGGTTACTTTTCTGAGGCAGCCCGCCGTGGCTGCAGGCTTTCAGTTGTGTCATTGAATGGTTACTTTTCTGAGGCAGCCCGCCGTGGCTGCCTGCAGGCTTATTTATTATAGCCCATTTAGTTAAAATAGTTGATATAAAATGTTTATAGTTATGTAATGGTTGTCCTGATTTAGACTGGTGTTTTTTTTTTTTTTTTTGGGGGGGGGGTTGCGCGATGTTGCACCCGGGTCCAGATTAGGGCAGAACCGGCCCTGGCTACATTTCAGGTGTAGTTTGTTTTATGTATGTATGTACTTGCATAGATGTGTACTTGGTCTTCCAATATGGCGCCTAACAAAATCTCGCGGCACGGTGACGTCATGCGGTAGCCCTCTATAGGGCCTGACTAGCCTTTGGTAACACACTAAATGAATTATCTTTCATTTTTGGCACTTTTTCTGTTTGTGTAGATGGGAAGACATACTGAGAATCCAAATCGCCAACATTTGAAATAATAATTGTTTTGAATTATTTCTTGTCTTATTTAATGAAGGTTGTAATAGAATTAGCCTACATTTGGCTTAAGCTGGATGAGACAGAGACATAACTTTATAGCCATTTGTTAAACCGCTGACAGGGAACGTAATTAACCGTTCTGGGAACGAAATTTTTTTTGTTTTAACCGGTTCGGGAACGTCTATTTAATGGTGGAACCCAAAACCGGAAACGTTAAAATTCCGTTTCTGTTCGGAACGAACCAATAGGAAAAAAATTCTGGTTCAAAGCCCTGATAAAGTCACTCTGGGAGGAGGACCTGGGGGTGGAGTTATCAGTGGAAGTCTGGACAGAGATTTTGAGACGGGTACATAAATCTTCTATTTGCGCTAGATACAGTCTTATTCAGTGTAAGTTGTACACCGTACCTATTACACTAAGGCTCGACTAGCTAAAATTTATGATGGTGTAATTCCAACTTGTGATCAGTGTTGCCAGATACTGCTGACGTTTTCCAGCCCAAAATATGTTCAAAACCCGCCAAAATGCAGTTAAAACCGCCCAATCTGGCAACATTGCTTGTGATAGGTGTCAGCAATCTCCTGCAAACCTTACACATATGTTCTGGCATTGTCCATCTCTACATAATTATTGGGTTGAGATTTTTAATACCCTGTCAGAGGTAGTTGGGGAAAAAATAAAACCAAATTCTCTGAGTGCACTGTTTGGGGTCCCCCCCCCCCCCCCCCCCCCCCTTCCCTTTCTAAGTCCAAAAAGGATGTACTGGCTTTTGCTACCTTGCTAGCCAGAAGATTAATTGTAATTAATTGGAAATCAATGATTCCGCCCAGTCATGCCCACTGGATTAGAGACGCCGTTTATTTTCTGAAGTTGGAGAAAATTAGACTGTCTTTGACTGGCTGCTCCAGTAAATTTGGGAAATTATGGGGCCCATTCTTTCAATTCGTTATGAGGACAGATCTTTCACTCGCCCCTAACTGACCGACACGACTGAGGCAGCTAAGAGAGGTGCCATTACTCTGACTTGGGATGTCTGTTGCTATGTTTATTGCTGTTTACTGTTACCTGACTGATGTGCCTGTCCCTTTTTGGTTTTTTTTCCTTTCCCCCTTTTTTTTGTTGTCTGAAAAGAAAGAATGTATACTTAATTATTTGTAAATGTTTCAATACAATTGTATACTTCTGCAAAACCCAATAAATAAAGTTTTTTAAAAAATCATATTTTACAAATCCAGCTACGCCTCTGTTATGTGGCAGCAGTGTTGCCAGGTCTATGATTTTACTGCACAAATCAGACTACTTTTGAACTGCTGTGATTGGTTGTAAAAAAAAATTTATTTCCACCGAGCTCTCGGGGATGGGATTCATTATATCCACATATTAATAAAATAGACACTCGTGGCACGTGAGATGGTCCATCACTATACTTTCACCATCTATGTATAGTGGCCTGTTGATTATTCATAATAAAATATGAAAACAATCCAGAACTATTTTAGGATCTTTGGGGGAAGTACATGTTTTAATACTGCCTGAGGATTGGATATGTTCTATTGATTATTGGATTATTTTTGAAAGTTTGTTGAGCTCTTTTTCACCTGGCAACCCTGCAAGCTAGCCAGTTAGTTAGGATACTTGCTTGCTAACCAGTTTCATGAATTGGTTCCTTCCGGTTTAAGGCACTATAGAATGGTTTTAACTGTTATTGTTTAGCTAAAGCAAAAGTATTGCATTTCCATCAACATGTAATTGGATAGGTGTGAATATATTCCATCTTTTCACCCACACGTTCAGGAAGCTTGTGGAGATTGTGCGTAAAGCTGTAGATTGACTGACTGAAATTCAGCACTGATTTCTTCAGATACACCACTGTCCTCGCGTCTCTCACTCGTGGGTGTCACCTCGCCATCTTTAACATCAGGGACGCGACCGCTGCTATTTATACAATAATGTGTTGATGAACTGACCTCCACCAACCAACATTAAATTTTCATGCTGTCTTTGTCAATGTCATCTAATTTAAGTCATCTACAGCTGTGAGTTTGGTGAAGCATGAATGACTGACTAGTTTATCAAGATTAATGGGTTTACAGTGTTTTTAAATTACATCAATAGACGACTCGTATTTTTGTATCCTGAGAATCCGATTTCTTTTGGCTGTATTACTTAATTTGTATTTACTCATCTATTAGCATCCAAATGTGAAACTGGAAAAGCTCATGTTTTGAGCATTAAGTATTATTTTTAAAATTGTGCTTACAATTGAGTGCAAAAGTTTGCAGCCCGGTGGTTTCTGAGTGAGAAAAGCTACCTCTATTTTACAATTTATCAATAAATAAATACCAAGTTGTTAAAGATGTAAGTATCTACAGCAAGACAAAAAAAAAAAAAGTTAGTATTGGGTATTAAAAATAAGTTCCTTTAATAGTTTTAAAATATGAATTATATATTATATTAGGATTTTAATCATTCTCTGAAAGGGACATTTTGAACTGGTGTAATTTTAATGAATGTATTTTTTTTTTGAGAGAGAGAGAGAATGCATTTATGCTGTGCACTAAATCTTTCTTGTTTTGTCCTGGGGTGTGCAAACTTTTGCTCTCAATTATGTACAACCAATGTGATGTTCAAGGTGTTTTCACATAAGAGTAACAAAGTAAAATATAACAATAAAAACTTTTTTTTTTTTTTTGTAAGCCTGGACCAAAAAGGTGGTTTTAGGATTGACAATACTTCGTACCAGCTATTCTAATAATTGAGAATTCTTCAACTTCAATCCTGTAAAATCTGAACAGAATTAAAGAGAAAGTTTAGCTCGATGGGACATCCATTGTTCAGCAGTAGTATGTACTGTAAGAGTGTGTTTGCCAGCAGGTTTCCTGACACCCAGTGGGATGCGAGCAGATCGGTGGTGGGCCGAGTGTGAAGGAGCATGGTGAAACACCAACCCTTACAGGTCTATGAGAGACAGCTGTGCTTGTCCTGCTTGACCGGGATCTATGGGTGCCGCTGGAAACGCTACCAGCGCTCCCACGATGACAGCTCCAAGGTAGGAAGCATCTTTATTGCTTTCTACGCTCATGTATTATCAACCATTGTTTTACATGCAGATAAGCTCGTCTGATGTCCAGACAATAACCCATGCTCATCTGATCTACATTGTACAAGAGAACACACCTGGAGAAGCTTTGATGGCCCAAATTAAAAAGACTTCAAAAAAATGTTGAATAAAATATGGTTAGGAAAATATTATTATGATGGTACCATTACACTGCCGCTTGTACCATGGTGAATTTTTGGATCCTGAAAACGGTTTTCCTGAAGTGAGGAAATTCACCAGAGCACTTTCTTGCTTTCTCATCTGTGTGTGAGACGGTCGAGAGAAACCCAAGCTGAGGTTTCAGGTTCTCCCGAAGGGCGTGCTGTAGGTCATTCCTGCCTGTATACAACGCACACAGGAGCACCCTGGTTAGATTTTCCACCCTCTTTGCTCTGGCCTGGTAATACGAGTGCAGGTGCCAATACTAACGTTTAGTCAGCCAGAGATGGTTCTAGGGTTTTAAGAAGCCATCCGTCATGTGCATTTGTTTAAAAAAAATCCTAGTCCCCTTCTTTACTGCAAATGTGGTAGATTAACGAAGACATAGTTGTTTGTGTTCTCTTAAAAAAGAGTTTAGTCTGGAGCCTTTAAGCATCCTGAAGAGTTGTTTTCACATATCGGTTTTATAACAATCTAGGGTGTTCTCCTCAGCACAGTTCTCACCTGCCTGAAGACACAGCAAACACACTCCGGTGTTGACCAGAACATCCTGCTCAGGAACGTCTGAGTGAGGTGGTCTGAACTCAGTTGAGAAAGTGAATCGACTTTGAGCTGACTCAGGAAGTGAATCAAACATTCCATGTGTTTGCACTGTGGGTTTTTTTGGTAAATGTAAATTGAGCTGTAGGGCTGCAGAAATAAGATGTTAGGATCAACTTACAAAAAGAAAAAAATGAATGATGGATGGATGTGAGTCACAAAATGTTTTAAACTAGATTTTTTTTAAAATACAATGATTGAATCAGTTATTTAGCCATGGCTCCATGTTCTCCATACTCTGGTTAAATTTTTTTATTCTTTTTAATTTTTTATATTTCCACTTGCCCTTGGGAAAAGTTTACTCATCTTTTTCCGTCTGATCAATGGATGAAAAGGTTTAGCAAGGATATTTTCAGCTCAGCATGCCTCTCAGCCAACTTTTTCTTTTTGGTTCATTGAATTAAATTCAGTGAAAATCAAGACAGACTACAAAAGAATCAAGGGTATCAATTTTTGCACTGATTTGAACTAGTGTGAAAGTGTCCTAAAACATTCTCCATGAAAGTGTGTTCCTGATAGTCAAAGTCCCTCCTGTGCCAGAACCCGGTCTTCTCGGGCAGTCTCCCGTCCCAGTACTAATGCCTTAAGGCGCATTGGGCGGTGCCCATCTACGTTTCTATAACCCTCAGCCTCTCACCTATTACTGTACATATCTAGGGTTACAGTGGGAGGCTGGTCCTTTGGTAACCTACTCATGGCAGTAGGTACCATTTTTTATGATGGTCTTTGGCATGACCCGACCCGACCCAAGAGTTGGACACACTAACCACCAGGCCAGTTCGCAATGTTCCTGATTACTCCCCTGATACTGTACTTATCCCTGTTAAAACTGCAGGGTTTTGTGATGTGAAAATGTTTCACTTGAATTATGTTGGTTCCTTTATCACATTAAAAGTAGAAATAAAATTTCTTGCATCAAAAAAACCTGCCATTTTAACAGGATGTGTAAGTCAGTGTATCCATTATCCATTCTATCCAAAGAGCACTTCAGCACAGTGAAGATTTTCTAAATCCCACACAAAGACGCTCTGAAGAACATTAAAAAAGATGAAGATTGTTGAAAAGACGAGCCCGTCTTCAGGTAACTGTTTACTGTTGCATGGATGTCGCAACCGATGTGGAATCAGTGCTAATTACTTCCTTTAATATTCATGACAACTGGCTGGAAAGCAAGTGCCTCATCACCATAATCAGTCTGGCTTCATCTCCTAGAGAAGCTTAAATGGCTTTGACTAAAGCCACTTGCGAAGCATTTACATTTTTATTCACTATTTTATCTAAAGTGACTTGCAAGTGAGAGCATTTGTAATCTAAGGATGTGGCTGACTGCTCCTGGGATTTAAACTCTCGACATTCCGGTCACTGGTATAAATGTTAACAGCCGAGCTACCGTTGCATGAAGAATAGAACACTCGAGAATATGGTGTTTGAACCTGTTTAATTTATAGCCATCCACATCTGTGAGTTTTCTCACAGAACAGGTGTGAAAATATTGTATGTTATAAACCCCACCTTAAAAAACAAAACAAAAAACCTGTGAGGTAATGATGTGACATTTTCACTTTTTTTTTTTTTTTTTTAAATCCCTGATCCCTGCTGCTGTGGCCATCTCAACACAAAAGCTCATGCAGGTGAATGCAAATGAGACTGTTTACAGAATGTGTTCAGTGGGCAAAACACAGAACTGCTGATCACAGGGGAAAAGCAAGCAGACACAGCACCGTTATACAGGAACGATGGCGCACACAAACATCCATGTGCAGCTGTGTCTGCTCCGTGTCAGGCTGATAGCAGCTGTCTACTGAATATCAGTATTTACACCATCGTGCACAATCGGACCTGATTGGTCAGTAGCCTCAATGTTGATTCAACAGTAGTGCAGCTGCAACTCACAGGTTTATATTAATGCTCTGGTTTGAATACATTATCCTTTCTATAATTTCTATAGCAACAACTTGCACAGGGACATATATGAATGACACACGATGCAAACAGATTTTTAAAAGAGTTTCTCTTTTCAGAAGGAGTCTCCACTGTCAGCGCTTTCTAACAATCTGAAGCAAAGCTGCAACTTTTCCTGAAAATCTTCCGGACTTTGCATTTTCTTGTTTCTCTGTAACATGACAAGCTGCATGGTTTTGTTTTGCTTTTTAAACAACTTTCAAAAGAGCGTCTGTTGAAGGAGTGATTGTTTATGGAGTAGCTGCTATAGCATAAGTGAGAACAGGATCTAACTTGTTGGATGTGCTACAACATTTAAATGCAAGTTTAAAATGGATTTTAAAAAATGACGTCTGCTGAATAAAAAAGATGTAATCCTTGGCGAGGTACGGCAGTATAAGAGGAATAACATACAACATGATGTGCTGTGGTGGTAGCATCATTGATTATTTTCCTATAACAGCATGCCACCTGACAATGTTTTATTCTTTACTTATGAGGTTGGAACATTCATGCTAAACAAACTCTGTATCTGTGAATTCCAACACAACACTTTTTTTTTTAATCTATTTTTAGAGTTAGTGTACCCAGAGCATTTTTTAACCTAGTTACTGGGAGACCAAATGGTCTCCCAGTGGCCAGATTTGGTCTCCTAGTCAATGCCAAACCAGCTTCACTGGGAGACCAAATTTTAAACCAAGTTATGTCTTATCATTTGGTTCAATCAGTTGCAATTAATTAACCAAGTACCATGTACAGTAAGTATACACTGTACTCGAGTTGAGGGGGGATGGGGGGGATGCCATCCCCCCTGGAATAAAAAATGGTCAAAATCATCCCCCCTCCCTTCCCTTGAGCAATTTTATCAATAAATGTGGGCATTACTTCTATTTAACATTGGAATTAGAAATGCCATTCCATGTAGCTTTGCTGAAACTGAGCATACAATAAGCTACCGCGAGAGAGGGCACGCACAAGCGAAGCGTTTGAGGAGGTGACATTCAGTTGGGGTTCCGTTATTTTTTTGTTTCATTCGCCGTCAGTGACAGCAGCGGATTGCAGCATCATGGCCAAGCGGAGTGGACAGCAAGACCTAAGCAAGTTCGGATTTAAGATCGCAAGAAAAAACATTTCAGGAGGTAAGTCAAGAGTTACGAATATCAGTCACACTTTCTGTGAGCCCACTATCATGCTGTAAAGTTACCGATATGTAGCCTAATTTGTGGGCGGTGGATAACAACACAGCTATCATAATAAATGTTAGTTTGGAGTCTAGCCAGCTATCGATAGCTTACTCAGGTTCATGTTAGCTTTGATTTCTTGTATAAGGCCATTAATTTAATCAGCCTGGACATTCGTTTGTTATTCTTCAGGCAACAAAAAGTGTTATTCAAGACAGGAAGGCTAAAATAAACGACACTAGCAGTTTTAAAGGCTTCATTGCCTCATTAGAGAGCCGGTCACAACATGTAAGGCAGAGCAGGATTGGTGTAGGACTCGACAAAGTGTCTGCTAAAATGCAGCTTTCTTTTTCTTCGTCATAGGCTCGTCTTCTGTCTCCTCAATGGGCCTTTTCCCCTTTCCAAAGATGCCTGCTTTTAACTCATTTTGCTAGCTTGTATCCAGTATGTATCAAAGTGCTGGTATGTATTGAAGCAAAGTATCAAAGTATCCAAGGCAGCTCCTTGGTAACCGTCAAAGTTAAGGTGTCACGTGACTTAGATAACAGCGGGAATCAACGTTAAAGAAAGAATCCGGTCATTTTTCAAAGCTCAAATCCTCGTTCAGATAATAAATAAATCAGAAATAACATAAGTACTTTCCATTAAAATAATAACCAGTATGGACATGTATAATTTGCATTACTCATAAGAATAAACACAATAATAACAAAAAGGAAAAAACAAAAAAATGCATAATGCCTCAAATATCTTTTAGGAAGTTTAGTCTGATTTACTGTTGCTTGTTTTAGCTTATTGGTTACCTACCTACCTCTGTATTTAACTCAATGTTCCCAATGTTCAGCTTTGAATAAAAATTCTATTGACTTGATATGAAAAGATTCAGTTGTTCATTTACATTGCCTGCTGAGGTTTTAATAAATTATTTACCAAATGATTTAAAAGGAGCCTACCATGACTATGAAGTTACACTTCAAATTTGTCATCTGCATTTCACCCTAATATGGAGAATGTGGTAGGTATGTCAGCCAGGAGACTGACTAAATATGACGCATGACATCCACACTGCATGTTTTACAGTAAAATACCAGTGTATTATGTTTTTTTGCAACAATAAAAAGGGTACACAGTGTGTACTACACACTTTATCAGCACAAAATACTGTATGTCTGGTAAATGAACAAGGTCCACAGACCTACGTTGTGTGCAAACCCTCCTAAAAGCAAACCAGTTTCTCACTGACGGACCGACCAATGGGTCGACACGCGACTAAAAATTTCACCATCCCCCCGGTTTGATTTTACAACTCAACCACTGAGTATACATTTAACAAGGAAAGCTTGGCACTGCATTACCCATGTTGATATTATGCTGGCTGAAACGAGGATTCGTAATGCGGCAATTTTCATCACAGAATATGCCGCAGCGGTGCAGCCGCATGGACTCTGGGGCCTGTGATTGTATTGCCCAGACCAGTTGGTCTCCTAGTGGAAAATCCTTAAAAAATGCTCTGAGTGTACCATTTTATTTAGAAACTGTATCAAATTACTTGATTTTCTGCAGACTGAAAGGCAAAAAATCGCAAAAACTGTTAGTTTTTTTTTAACAACCTGATTGTGAAAGAATGAGAGAATTCTTGTGCTTGATTTGAATCATTAGTGCGAAAGTTTACATGCCCTTGGTAACACAACTAGTCAAATCATATATATATAATTTTTTTTTTTGGAAATGATTCTTTGTGAATGTGATATAAAGAAAATATAATGGGTGGGTTTTTTTTTTGTTTGTTTTTGTTTTTTGCATGTGCTGCTGCTTGGTCATTATTGGTGATCCTTATTGTCCTGATTAAAGCAAGTGCACGTGAGGTTCTAAAAAAGTTGATTGGATTGCCAGATTAGCCTGAGCAAGCTCTGTGCAACAAATGATTCAGGCACTGAGGTCTGGGATGTGTCGTAGTCTTAACACCCCGTAATGTCCCACACAAAAGCGCGTAACGTTGTAAACGTCGTGCTGCGCCTCCACTAAAGCGAGTTTGTTTTGCGTTGTTAGGGCAATGACCTTATTTAAACTTTCCACATGGCCTTTTTATGGTTTGGGAGATTTGTCCTCCAGTTTATGAGCCGTCTGGAACTCGTCCTGAGTCGCTTGTCCAGACGTGGATTAGCAGAGTGTCTGCCTTTATTCAGTTCATTTCGCTGTGATACCCAAGTGAATTATCAATGATCCCCTTTCGTATGTCTATTTATAAGAGCACTGATTGTTAATCAGACTTCATGCTCCTCTTGGGTTTTGTGGCTTGTCTAGAAGGTTTAAACATTGAGTTATCAGATTGGATTATTATTATTATTAAAAATAACAGAAAACTGGATAGAGGATGAGCCAATCAGTCTTCACACTGTACACGTGGTCCTCATGCTGAAAATTCCATGTGTACTATGTGCAACTAATTTTAATATAAATGCATTGTTTTGACTTTCATTATAGTTTTTGGTTGTGCAAGTTGTACTTGATCATTACTATTTCACTTAGTTTAAACTTTTTGCTTTGGCAGAAGACAAACGCAAACAACAAGCGCTTCCTGGAGTGTCATTTACATTACATTACATTTCAGGCATTTAGCAGACGTTCTTATCAAGAGTGACAGACAACATACCCAGAGCAGCCTGGGGAGCAGTTGGGGGTAAGGTGCCTTGCTTAAGGACACTTAAGCCATTCTTACTGGTCCAGAGAATGGAACCGGCAACCTTTTGGTCCCAAAGCTGCTTCTCTAAACATTAGGCCATAGCTTCCCCATTTAGAACAAAGAAAAAAGTGCCAAGCATTTTTGTTTTCCTCTCAGAGGATAGAACAGAATTTTTAGCAACGTATTAAGATATTCCCACCTTCACATATAGGGCTTTAGTTTTCTAATACTATAATGTTAGGAAGCTTACTAGTTTAAATCTCACAGTAAACTGAATATAAACCATATAGTTCATTAGTGGTGGTCATGGTGTAAATTATTGTTGGTGGGATGTATGACCCTGTCAAAGTTCACTTGTAAACTGAGTTACATGCCAAAAATTGGTGAAAGTGAACCCTCTTGCGTTTACTCTGTTGGCACTGATATGAACACAGCAATCACAATCGGGTCTGGAAAAATATGGAGTATGAAATAAGGCACCTATTTCCAGTGTAAATGTTTCTACAGATGACCAAAGACACTATAAGCATTCCCTTCTTCTCTGCACTAGCACAGGCTCATTAATGCACAACAGATTTCTTATTTTATGATGCGTTTAATGAACAGAACACAGCAGGACTGCTTTCATTGGAAAACCCCTGAAAAGGTCTGGAATCGCTAAGGAATGAAAAACTTGCATCAACAAGCATCACTCCTTCCTCATTTTCTGACATGCTTAAATTTGTGTTTTGAGTAACCAAATAAATACATGACTTTGATTTCAACTTTGTGGACTAGAACAGGAGAGAGAGAGAGAGAGAGAGAGAGAGACACGTAAAATCAAGATACAGTGATATTGAGTGGTTGCTTATGGTTCCAGACTTCTGGACATCATCATTAGGTCTGTTGCTCATCATGGGATTAACAGGACTTTGAGGTTCTTTGCTCTGAGCCAGTTGACCAGACGGAGAGCCTTTTTCTCATCTCCTGTGTGTTGATGATGATGATGATATCCACTGATCTGGAGCTGTGGTTTCCCTGCCAGGTCAGCCTGCACGTTAAATCCCCACCCCTCCATCTCCCACAGCGATCTCGTGCAACTCTCACTCTCTCCTCAGTCACTTGAAGGTTACCACCTGCTGCGTGTTATTTCACAAGTCGTTTGCTCTTTCCCACTGGCCGCTGAGGTTTCTGCGGAGAAGGAATTTAATTAAACGTCGGTCTGTCATTTGTTTGTTTTCTCTCCACTTTGAGGACATCTTCAAAGGTTCACAATTTAGACTCCGGTCTGAAATCTGTTTCAAATCCCAGCTTACACATCCTAATTTCCCACCTGTCTTGGGATTCTTAAGAGTTCCTGATTTTCATTTCAAGATGAACGTTTTTCTGTTCTTCATTAAAACCAGTTTGGAGTCGGCATCAAAGGTTTTGGTTTTTTTTTTTTAAATGCACCAGATTAGCTATTGCTATGGTCTCCAAGGTAACAGGCCACACACCCCTGACTGCAACCAAGCTGCATATAGTCCTGTGTGTTTTTATTATAGCACAGTGTAGTACATCGGCATATACCTGGGCAAGGTCAAATGCCTAAAATATATATATTTTTTAATAGTCTCCTTCCTGTTTGAATTATATTTTTAGGGTATTTCTGGCATACAGCATGATAACAAGAAGGAACAGACTTCTTGTTGGCAGAGGCATCGACGAAATTAATCGGCGCGTACATATATATTGAAGTGCTTATGGATGGAAACTGCAGACCTGAGCAGCATGTTGTTGATGCATCTCTTGTTGCTCAGTAAGGAGTTCAACCAGTGGACCGATGCACTAGTTCAAGATCAATATCATTGCCCTGAATGGCATGTTGTAGTTTTATTCACTTGCCGTGTGACTGTATGTTGCGTTATGAACCTGAAAGTCTTCCTAAATAACTTTTGTGCTTCAGGAAAAAAAGTGTCTATTCAAATAAAAGGTAAAATAAGGATAGCATTTGATTGCCTCACCAAAACCTTAACCGCTAATCATTTTTAAAAAATCTTTACGTTGGTTTTCTTTCTTTTACAGTGGGAATGCTCCTGGTTCCTCATCCTGTGCTCCTCGTTTCTCCTCCTCCTTGTCTGGTCTTACTTTTGGTGGGAGGCTCACAACGACTACAACGAGTTTAACTGGTAAGACACTAAGGTATTAACCTGTTGCATGCTTCTTCAGTTACAGTGGGTTTACTTAAAAGTGTCAGATCTGCCCGCATGACTGGTGTTTCTGTAATTCTGTCATGTAATCCAGTGAAAACACACCTCCTTTGGCCTGGCCTGCTCAAATATGAGACGTGCTGTAGGTGTAAAGGTCAATTAAAGCAATCCAAGCGTGTAATAAGTAACGATGGTGGTTAGTCTCGGGTTGTGGTGTCTGAGTCACACTGAGTCACATCTCATCTCGCAGGTTGTTATATAACCGATCAGGGGAGTGGAGCGATGGCACTGTCCCTATTCTCGCCACCACGCTTGTGGGATTCTCTTACACTGCATTTTTAATGGTGAGCATTTAACACATGCACTCTCTCTCTCTCTCTCTCTCTCTCTCTCTCTCTCTCTCTCTCTCTCTCTCACTCACACACACTCACTCACACATCCTTTCTCATGTACTAGTTTCACTGTCCGTTATTTATTAGAAACCCTCGTATCCTGAAACTGCAAGTTTAAATACTGATTTTGGCAGGGGGAATACAGTATGATGGTGTAGTACCTGCTCAAGATGATTAATTTAATAAATTATTACACTTGGATTACTTTTTTTCAATGATATTACATCTATCATATATTTTAATGCATTCACAATTTAAAAATATTTTTAATGTAGTTACAAACTGATTGAAAGCAACAGATTTGATTGTAAGGTTCATTCTTGCAGATGATTTCTCATCTCATCTCTAGCCGCTTTATCCTTCTACAGGGTCGCCGGCAAGCTGGAGCCTATCCCAGCTGACTACGGGTGAAAGGCGGGGTACACCCTGGACAAGTCGCCAGGTCATCACAGGGCTGACACATAGACACAGACAACCATTCACACTCACATTCACACCTACGGTCAATTTAGAGTCACCAGTTAACCTAACCTGCATGTCTTTTGGACTGTGGGGGAAACCAGAGCACCCGGAGGAAACCCATGCGGACACGGGGAGAACATGCAAACTCCACACAGAAAGGCCCTCGCCGGCCACGGGGCTCGAACCCGGACTTCTTGCTGTGAGGCGACAGCGCTAACCACTACACCACCGTGCCGCCCGCAGATGATTTTTCAGTTTTAAATAATTTGTGTAGACGTTAAATAAAAGTATCATTGGACTCGGTGTTTTTAATGCAACATTACTGTTTTGTTGTCGGTTTGGTAGCAAACGTATATATCGTGATACATTGTGTGTATTGTATAAATTTCTTTCAGGATTGTGAGATGATATTTTTGTCATGTAATCCACCCCTTATTTATTTATTTATTTATTTCCATGTCTGATCCACTTTCAGATATTAGGCCTTTGTCATATTGCACTGGGGCAGCAACTTAACCTCTACTGGATTCATAAGGTAAACACACGGGACGAGTTTGCTTCCTCACTTTTCCTGCATTCTGCATCACAAGATTTTTCAATGCACGCCACAAAAATGCTCCAGTACCAATGATTGCACTTGTATAGGTTTTAGTACCTGCTCAAGATCAGCACAGAGTTAAACCAGTAGTATAGGTTGGGGCTAGCAGTTGCTGATTCTCTCTGTTCTCTGAGCCTCTTATGTTTACATCATGGATGGCACCACCATGGCAACAGCGCCGTTTTCATGTTCTGATCATATGGAGTGTAACTTCATTGGTTAGTTAGTTTGTTAGCAACATGGTGTTAACATCGGTCTTCAGTATTAGCATTAAATTCAGTATGAGATGATTAGACGACAACAACAACAAACACAGTCCAGGCACTTCTCGCATGTTGAATTGAACAGTCTTTTTGATTTTTCTGTCCCTCTCTTGAGGATGAGAATCCCAATTGACCCAATATGGTTTACTTTTTCTCCACTTTTTGAATGTGGTGAAATACTTGACATATCGCTGCCTGGTGATGGCGACCAGATCATTTTTATGAATGAGCGTTACTACAGAAGCTTTTTTTTTTTGGTAATAAATATTAGCATACAGATGTTTGCCATTGTTCTCTATGAGCAGATTGGCGTGCTGGCTGTCCTGCTCACGACCGTCGCCGGCGTGGTGTCCATCGATGACGTATGGAGGGGCGAATGGGACATCATCCTCATCTCGCTTCAGGTCAGAACACATTCATTCACTCACTCAGTAATGCACCAGGTTGGAGATTTCATGCTCCATGATGTTCCAAAAACAAGTCTATAGCACAACTTGAGTCTCCTTATTGTACTAGTACTACTACATGACATTTCAACATGGCTTCAGTGCCTGACTTGGTTCCAGTGTTCCATGTGGTTGGGTTTTATGTTTGCATGCAGTCGACTGGACCCTTCCTGCACCTTGGGGCTGTGGCTGCCATGACGGCGTTGGGGTGGATTGTCGCTGGCCAGGTGGTGCGTGGAGAAAGAACGAGTGAGTGTGCAAATGCTGTGGATTGTGCAAATGAACACTGCTATGACGCACACATACACTCATGCTGCGCCTGATAGACTCATATGCCCAATCCACCTGAATAATATATACTGTATATATGTGTGTGTGTGTGTGTGTGTGTATGTAGGATTTCAGGTGCTGCTATTCCTGCTGTATGTGTGTGTTCTCCTGGCTCTCTATCTGATTCCTCTCACCATTTCCTCCCCCTGCATCATGGACCGATCGAAATTGAAGATGCGGCCCGCCATCATCGGCCGCCGAGGAGCTCCAATGGTGATTAAACGCAGATTTATTTATTTATTTTTATCATCACTTATAATGGTTGGCATATCAGGTGAAAATTCAGTCCAAATTGCGTGAAACTGCTCTCATTGAATTCAGAATTGAATGCAGGACAGCATGCTTTTTACAGAATTAAAATATGTTTATCCGTTCTTGAGATATTACAAGTCAAAGATTGAAAAAACATCTTAATTTTTAGAAAGTTGTCGTAATATTCTGTATGAGGATCACATGGTCCAAAATGGGCCTCATCAACCAGTGAGATCAAATGTGTTTTTTTTTTTTTTTTTTCTTAATAACTTTATTTTTCAAGATACTTGCATGGAAATTGGCAGCACATAAATAGTTGTATACTGAATACAAAGTTTGAAAAATTAGTAAAAACCAATTCTGCAAAATTGTATTTAAATAGTATTAATTATGCTGATTGGGTAAAAACGTTAAATCGGTACACTCAATAAAAAAGTAATAAAAGGTCATTTCTAATACCCTCTTTGTGCTCTGTAGGCCTTTGTGTTTGTCAAAAGTAGGGCCTACTAGTGTATTATATTAAAGAATATAAATGATAATATTCACAGCTTTCACAGCAAACCTCGAAAAAACTGTGTGAGTCACATCCAATAAACAATTCACATTAACTGAACTGAAATTGACACTCGTGTTTCTGACTTCCGGTTTTTAAAAATCTCATTCCGACCACTAAGATCTCAATTTTTCATCAAAACAACTCCAGTTATATTCTAAAATAGTTACTTATTTACTTGAATCAGTTTGATTTGAAAAAATAAGTAGGTAAAGCTATGAAAACTCACTTCAAAATCTCTCATGAATCATAACATCAAAACTAGCAGACGGAAATTTTTTGCTGAATTCTTCATCAGAAACCGTGAGAGCGAGAGAACATCTCTATAAAAGTGATCTGATTGATATTCACAAGTAATCCAGTCGGAAACCGATCAGAAGAGAGAGCGCCTGAGCGCTTTCCCGTGACTCAAAAAGCACCAGCAGTTTCCCGACGTCACGGAGCAGAGTTTTTACTCTGTTGTACCGAATTCAACCTGCCGTTACTCCCAAAGTACTGAACAGATCTTAATAAGATATACATTTCTTTGGAAAACAGAAATTATAAGGTTTTTAATAATAGTATTCATGATAGAAAATATTCAAGAGTTAAGCAATGACGGATTTGGAAACTTGGATGAGCATCTGCATGGACAGTTTTCACAGCATGGCCAGCGAGCGTCTGACATGCCGACTGATGGTTGTACTCGCACGCAGATGTATGTCAAGCTTCCTATAAATAAGCCCATCTCCATTGTACCTTTTTGTTACTTTTTTATTCTTTTTTTTTCTTCCCATAAAGCCCTTGTTTGTTTTGTGCAGAAAGGAAGCCCTGCTGAGATTAGTGCCTCCTTTTCATAGGAGCCCTGCATGTTAGCAGCAAGTGAGAAAAAAATGAATAAATAAAGGCGTAATATTAAATAGAGCATATAAATCAAAACGGGCATCTTGCATTTAAAAAACCTGTCAGCTGCAAAATCAAAACCAATGCCACACACACACACCAGTAAGATTAAATACATAGTGAAATAACTTTTACATTTTAAAAATGGTTTAACGTTTTGAGTTTGTTTAAAATAACAATTATGCATGCACTGGTTTTTAAATTGAATTGAAATTGATTAATATGACAAATTCTGTGACTGAGGCAACCAAATGCATCTCAGTGATGTTTACATAATTTTTTTTTTTTTAAATTTGATGCTGCATTGTCATTTGCTTTATAGCTCGCTCCGGAAAACACCATTATGTCCTTCAGCAAAGCCTTGCAGCAGAGAGTGAGCGGCTTTGAGGCTGACGTCACCATCAGGTACCTGTTGATTCATCTTCCTGACCTTTACATGCAACGTAAAAAGAAAAATAACGTGAATCATAGCGTGAAAAGCCCAGGGCTTGATCTTTCAACTCTGCTGAGATGGAGTGTGATTTACACCTTGCGCGTTTTGGATTGGCTGACTCCACGTGCAGCACCATGGTTACTGATTGTTCCTCCTGCCATTGAAGCGATATTGAGCGGAGTGATATGGCGCTCTCAAGAGGCTCGTTATTGACTCCGCTGATGAAGTGCAGGCACGATAATGATAATCTCTATCACACACTTGGAGCTCTCTGAATCGCTCTCTGGATTAATGAGGGACTGCAATGAGTCAGTCATTTTCCTGTAGCATGACACACGTCCCTAAAAAAAAAAAAATTCTGAACAAGAACTACAGAGTTCCTGGGCAAGTTCCTGGTTTGGGTTCCCATCATTCTGCAGGAAACATGGAAGGCTGAAGCTGCATTGCAGCATCAGAAATATTTTGCTTGGCAGCTCATAACATAAAGCCAGCTTTAGTAGTTGTAAATGCCTGCTAGGAAGCAGGAACTGAAAAGGTTCATGGCACTACATCCTAGTAAAATACCATCTCTTCTGGTGGAAACATACCAGAATGTGCCTCTATGCTCTTCAAAAAGTACCCGTGTTCCTTGTGTAACAGTGTATCTAAGGTTCTAGGGTGAAAACATACTCTGGTTCTTGAAAAGGTTTCTGCAATGAGATGTGACTAAAGCTCCTGAGCTTCTGAGAAAGTACTGAGTGAATGTTTCAGAATTCCTGACGTGTACTTGGGTTTCGGAAAAGTTTCCCACAGTGTAGTATACTTCTTTCGTATTAGGTTTTTTTTTTTCCCATTTGTCAAAAAATTACATACTCTACAACAGGAACTGATACTGATCGGATTCCTGAAAAAGTGTCTGTGTTGGAAGCACCCTTTCTGTTTTTTTTGGTTACAGATCCACTTTTTGGAACGTTATTTTATTGCATCTCTTTAGAGCATTGCACACAAGCAGGTACAGCAGACGAGGTTCTTAAAGTGAGACCACAGTCTCTGGTCCTCACTGTTTAGCTAGGTTTTTCCACTAAAACTACAGACGTGTTTGTTTTTCCTGCTTAGTGCAGATGGAGTGGCCTTTCTGGTGCGTGATCGTACGCTGCGCCGCACCACAGACGTGGCCCGGGTCTTTCCACAGCGGCAACACGAAGATGCCTCGCTCTTCACCTGGCCTGAGATACGCTCTCTAAATGCTGGCCTCTGGTTTCTCAGGGTACACACACACACACACACACACACACACACACACACACACGGAGCTGAAGAATCTGTAGCTAATCTTAGAGTTTGCTTTCTTTATCATGAGGATTTCAACGAGTAATTGTTTTAGAAAATAGCTTATAAACAAGTCAGAGGTGTCTCTTGTCCCTCAGGACGATCCGTACTGGACGACCCAGTACATGTCGATGAAGGATCGAAGCCGAGCAGCCAATCAGACGGTGTGTAGTCTGGTGGAACTGCTGCGTCTGGCAGTGAAGACGAACCGCTCGGTGATGTTCAGCCTGCGAAGGCCTCCGCCTCAACACCCACGACACGAACTCTGGATCAACGATGCCCTAAAGGCTGTGCAGCGCTCAGGCATCCAGTCTGAACAGGTGATGAGTGACCATCATCATCATCATCGTAATAAGAACATTCATTATTGATTACAATGGATGAAAAATTCATTCTTATTTTAAATGATATTAAATTATTATTATTATTGCAAAAAAGGACAATTTGCATGTAAAAATATTGTATTGTATCATTATTGCTATTTTATTTATTATTATATGTGCATTATATTACATATATTACTATATATGCATTATACAGTGGCCATATTTAAATTATTTATTAGTGTTAATATAATCAATAACAAGACTATTACAAAATTAATTTTTAAAATAACATTTATATGTATTGCTCCGGCGGCACGGTGGTGTAGTGGTTAACGCTGTCGCCTCACAGCAAGAAGGTCCTGGGTTCGAGCCCCAGGGCCGGCGAGGGCCTTTCTGTGCGGAGTTTGCATGTTCTCCCGGTGTCCGCGTGGGTTTCCTCCGGGTGCTCCGGTTTCCCCCACAGTCCAAAGACATGCAGGTTAGGTTAACTGGTGACTCTAAATTGACCGTAGGTGTGAATGCGAGTGTGAATGGTTGTCTGTGTCTATGTGTCAGCCCTGTGATGACCTGGCAACTTGTCCAGGGTGAACCCCGCCTTTCGCCCATAGTCAGCTGGGATAGGCTCCAGCTTGCCTGCGACCCTGTAGAAGGATAAAGCGGCTAGAGATAATGAGATGAGATGAGATGTATTGCTCCTGTTTTCTATTCAGGCCATTAATATTGAGAGTACATATCTGAACATAATCTATCATTGAAATAATCTGTCAGAACAAACACTAAAATATAATGAGTAATAAATTAATATGAATTGATGATGATAAAATGATGATAATCCAACTAATCCTTTGCTATTGCTGTAGTATGTAGTAGAGAACACTATTTAATTTTTGATACTGATGGGGATCAAATCCCCTCCCCGATATCCGATCTACCGTTTGTCAGCCCGATACCGGTCCTGTGTATCGGATCGACGCCGGCTCAAGTAGGTATGCTTAATTAGCAAAAACTATTCAGAGCAAATCTGTAGTTGAGAATAACTGCCTTCCATACTTCATTTCTCATAATTAAGTGGAAAAAAAATAATCCTGGAAAAACTATTGGTGCTAATGTTTGTTGTACCGCCATCATGGAAAGGTTTACTGTAAACGCTCAGGCCATTTTCATCCAGCATAATGTGAAGTCACGGTCTGTTTTGTGTTTTTAAACTGGAGGCACCTGCTGTGTAGTGTCAAGCGGAGATAGTGCTAGGGCTTGTTTTGGAAGTGTTGCTGACACACAGGTTTGGAATGCAGGTAATGAGATGTTGGTGTGTCAGGGCTGTCGAACACTGCGAGCCAGTGGTCAGAAGTTTGTGTGTGTGTTTGTGCGTGTAGGTGATGTGGATGACGGACTGGTACAAAAAGAAGGTGCAAGCCGCTGTGCCTCTGCTGCAGCAAGTGGAGGATGGGGCACTTTCTGCAGAGGAGTTTAACGGAAGGGGAATCCATACAGTGAGCTTACACTACAGCCAAGCAACAGAACCAGAAATCAGGTACACACACAGACTCTTACAGAAATTTAACTCTGCATATCAGCTCAAAATATAATGTAAAAAAAGTATATGTGCAATATATTATATATTTATTACACAAGGCTGTAGTTCACTTGAACAGATATAAAGTGTTAAGTGTTCGTGTGACTGAACAAGTAAAAAAGGATTACAGCGATTTTGTCAAATGCAAAATGTCAGGAAAAATAGAGTGCGTGTAAGATTGTAGATGGAAGACTGCAAAAATGTTCCACAGTTTGTTTTCATACAATTTATCCTGAACAAGAACTCCCGAGTTCCTCAGCAAGGTGTATCGCCTTGTTGCAGCACTACCATGTAAACATTATTAAGCTACAATAATAAGCTTTAGCGGTTTGATAATGGTTCCTGCGCCGCAGAAATGTACCAACTCTGATGCAGGAACTATCAAGTTTCACCATCATGGAACAACATCACAGGAAGAAAAATCTAGCTTTTCTTATCTAGCGGAAGTTTCTAAGGTCCCGAAAAACTACCTGGGTTCCTCAAAATGTTCCTTTTGTTCCCATGAGCCTAAAGTTCAAAAGTTCCTGAAAAGGTTCCTTCAGAAGACAACAAATCGAAGATTCCGCATTTTTCAATGGCATAGCAACGAAGTTGTACCATTTGCTACTCATAACCACAAAAAATACTCAGTCCAAAGCTGGATGTTCTCAACATTTTCCGTCACACAAATTATTGAGAATGTTAGAACTCTTGTATGACAAAACGAGAGATAGTAAGAAATCAGAGAGCAAAGCTGCATGTATATGGAAAATGGTTAATAATCCTGGTTAGCAAACTGAGATGAATAAATCTGTCCAGCACAATAGAAGTAAAGCTGCGTTCTCACTTCTTTTGACGATGATGTTCTTTGATCAGCATCCATTTATGGTTGACTGAAAATGATGGTCACCATGGCAACATTTCCATGGTTGCATGCGTCCATCGGTCATATCACCTTTCTGTTTCCACTGATTGTGCAATAAGACAAGGAACATTTCTCTTGTAAATATAACACGCTGGAATAACATCAGCAAGAAACTCTTAAGCTAATAATTTGTTGGATACTCCGTGATGGTCATGATGGTGGCGTTTTGTTAATTATCGAATGACATTTCATTGCACTTGACTGCAGTGTATTGATGTTAACATGACATTACATTGACATTATTAGTGCTGCGTTACATTTTTGCATTGAACTGACATTGAAGTAATCCTGGCATGATGTTGCAGTACGTTAATGATGGCATGACATTAAGTTGCATTACTGATGACATGACGCATCATTGCAGTTCAGTAGTTCTGTCATTACATTAACGCAGTGCATGGCATTACTTTTGACATTACGAGTTGACATTTGCATCACACTGACATTGGCATTAGATTGCATTCCAGTATATTGATCATTCCATGGCATTACATTTCAGCTTTTCAGTTTTCCAAGAAATACAGACGGGATACTTTAATCTCATGGTTCTCACAGTGGGAACCCACAAGGTTTCATAAAGCATACCCAGGAGGTTTATTTCTAAAAATTATTTTGGTACACTTGTCACACTGGTCAAAGTTCAATGACTCAAAACAAGCCGACATTTAATTTAATGACTAAAGCAATCTAATGATGCTCAGTTCTGTGAGAGGAAATCTCCAAGCTCTAATAAACAGATTGAATGAATATTATTGTACACATAAAAAAAAAATTAGCCGAATATTTCAAAAATTTATAAATGGACTGTGTTCCGAACATAAATATGAGGAATTTTTTTTACAGTTAAAAGTTTGAGGCCCTCTTAAAGGTGCACTAGTATTTTTTTTTTTCTTTACTTGTATAAATACTCTGGAAGAAATCTTGAATGTGATTTTTAAAAAAACAAAACAAAAAAATTTAAGCTGTGGCCTTTGCGAAACTTTATGAAGCTGCTGAGTTATATATATTTTAAGCTGTGGCCTTTGCGAAACTTTATGAAGCTGCTGAGTTGTTGGAATCTGAATCTGGATCCAGAATGCTTGTTTGTGTTTGGATAAATCTCCTGTCAGTCATTTTATACACAATATATGGCCACCTAAAATCCTGTGGGTGGAGCTTTGTGAACAAAGTCAGGCAAGAATCATTCAACTGTCAAAATGGTGACGTATCGGAGACCTAATCTTGTAAATTTGTACATCTGTGTGTCCTTGTGCGCAATCAGGCGCTTCAGAGGCAGCAACAGGAGCGTGAGCGTGAACGTGTACCCAGTGAACGAGCTGTGGCTTTACTCGGTGTTGTGGTGCAGCGGCGTTCAGTCCGTCTCATCCGACGCTCCTCACATCCTCCGCAAAGTGCCTCAGCCCATCTGGTTAATGGTGAGCGAAGGATCATTTTCTAATCACTATCACAATATTACTGCCCCTTTGGAATATTGATGCAAATGAGCCATTTCAGCATGACCAATCACAGACGCTCCAGAGAAGTGATTTGTGGCATTGACAATTCAATAAACCATTAACGTCATTTTGTTAATAAATTACAAGACATATGTGATTTGGCTTAATAACCGAGGAGCCTGTATTGCTTGTAATTTTCGGCTTTTATTTCTGTCGTGTCCCCCCACCCCCCCCCCCACCCCCCCACACACACACACACACAATTAGAATGTCTGGAAAGATTTCTACAGTTAGGTCGCCATCTAGTGGACAAATACAACAATAACACCTGCTCTTTCTCTCTCTTTTTCTCCCCCCCCAGAGTCCAGAAGAGTACTTCTTGATATGGATTATGGCTGATCTCATATCCGCAGCAATCATTATAGGAATATTTATATTGCAGAGGTGATATTTCTAAAATGTACACATTTAAATTACCTCTTCACCCCACACACACACACACACACACACACACACACACACTAAGCTGTCTGTATGCTGGCTGCTTCTGAACTAATGCAATTGTTCTCTTCATTCCTTCTGTTTTACGTTTTCTTTTTCTCTCTCATTCTTGTTTGCCTTCTCTGCTGCATGTCTCTTCGCTCCCCTGCTTTCTGCAAATCTCTCAGCTATCACTTCTTCAGGTAAAACAGCAGCTGGAAGGCTTTGCTTTTTAACCTGTAGCTTCTTTCTTTTCTGTTGGTCATCCCACAGTACACTTTTTGTTTTTTCTCCTCTTTTGGTGCTATATTTGTGTTGCTGCCTGTTGTAAAATGCATTCTCTGTCCTGAAGTGCTTTTGATTATTTATTAACCTTTGGTTATTTATGCTTTTGAAAGAACACAACCAACACAAATTGGTTAAGAGTGAGCAAAGTTTACAGTCATACTAGTAAGTGAGAGTGACAATGTATATAACCTTAAGACATCATTCTGAATATTTATTAATAATAATAATAATAATAATAATAATAATTTAATGCCAAACCTGTAATATTTGACATTCCTCGTTTAAGAAAACAAGTGTATTTTGCTAAAATGACAGACAAACTTTAAAAACAATTTTATTCTTAATTAGCATCTTCAGCTATGAATAAATGCATGTATGTATGCACTATTTTAGTATTTTATTGATTACACATTTAATTAAATCCAAAATTAAACCAGGAAGCAGCACTTGCTTTTTTGACACATTTTTTTTTAGATTATTTCTTACTTTTAAAGCTACACCTTGATTTGCATTATCTACAAAAGATATATAATGTAAATAGTTGTCAGAGCTATATGTAGTACAAATAAAATGTCAAAAAGATCATCATTTGAAACATTAAATAAAGGACATGGCTGAGACAGAGCACCGGGATGCGATAATAAGTGCCATGTTGAAACCAAGGACTGCATGCTTTGCAGGTGGAGGATGAGCGGGATGCGCAGCTACAACCCGGAGCAGATCATGCTCAGCGCCGTGGTGCGCAGACCCAGCCGCGATGTCAACATCATGAAGGAGAAGCTCATCTTCTCAGGTGAGAAACACCAATACGCACGGGCTGTGTTTGCTGTGTGCATTAGCAAAAGAAGGCAGTGAAGATGGTGATGAGTTTTGGGTCAGGGGACAAACTAGTATCAAACAAACAAAAAAATAGGCGTTTACCTGCCTGCAGTAGTTCAGTGAAACAAAAAGAAATCTACCTGTTTTTCTGATCTGTGTGTCTTCCTTAAATTCTCGCAATCCAGTAATATACTGGATCTTACGATGCTAACACCACCATGCTTTCTCCCATGTTAATACTAATATAACTTTCTTGTAGAAATAAACAATGGGGTCAGTAGCACAGACGAGCTGCCTCTCTACAAGGACCACGGATATGAAGGATACACACGCAACACCATTTCCCGCTGAGCCAGATGTTTGCAGAGCCGGTGTCCTCATTTCACTTAAATGTTTTGCCTGGACTCTGGGAAAGGGGGTCTTTTTCTTTTGGACCGAAGTGTTCTGCCACTGCCGACGAAGGGCATCTGTGCATGCAAGTGTTACTCATGGGGCTCTGAATTGCACAGCTCTGTGTGATTGGATTTGTATTGTTTATTTATATAAAGGACCTTCACTCTGATGCCTTATGCTCTGTATTAAAGTGTATATAAGATGACATGTTGCTGCAGCAATAGTGTGTATAGTTTCATGTCATGGAATGTACCATCTACGGAACAAATGACCATACTGCAAGTGGCTTATTATGATTGCTGTCTGCAAATCAGTCAAATCTATGATTACCTTTGGAGGAAGAAAGAGGATTGTTTGTATTCTGAAGTAGGTCTGTGCCGTGGGTAGGTATATTTTATCCTCACTGTAGTATTTTGTTCCGTCTGCACTGCAGTGGTTGAAGTACTGTGGCTCTCAGAGTTTGAAATGAAATGCCTCTATGATGTGCAGATTTGAATGTATTTAATTTGTAGAAATTGAATATAAAAAAAAAGAGCCACTGGAGAAAACAAATAAAGGTGAACTGAGGTTTCATGTACACTTTCAATGCTCTCTTTAGATGAATACGATGTCTGATCAGAAGCTCTGATTAGAGCATGATGAGCAGGAGGTTCACTGAAACAGACATGAGAATGAATTCATCCTCCTACGGAGCTCATTTGACATGTTCAGTTGCACATTCTTCTTTGTATTTAAAAATGGGATTTGACTGTAGTAATCATGTTTTGTTCAGAATTGTGGGTCATTGCTTTTCAGATCTTCTGAACAAATAAATAATTACTCCACCTCACAGGTCTTTCATGGTGTCATTTGCCGATTTACAAAATGGAGCATGATTATGACACCCTTTAAAGGGGCAGTATGTAAATTTTGGGGATTTTGTATTGTAGAGATCTTTCTGGTACAAGTATGTTGTTGCATGCAAAATGGAAGAATATGTATGATGTCATGTATATGCTGAGCAGATGCACAAAAAGCTGCTAAAGTTCAAAATCTAAACCATATCAAGGCTTTCCCCAAGGAAAAAAAAAATCCGAGCAGCGCTACTGATGTGGAGCCCAGCCCATAAGGGCTGACCCAGCCTGGAGGGCCCTAAAGGCTACTAGGGGGCCTGGGGTCATGCTCCCCTGGAAAATTTTGAAATTGGAGAGTTCAAATAGTGTATTCTGGTGGCATCTAGGGCTGATTTAGGCACAATTCAACATTTTATTAAATTTGCTGGGGTGGCACAGTGGTGTAGTGGTTAGCGCTGTCGCCTCACAGCAAGAAGGTCCGGGTTCGAGCCCCGTGGCCGGCGAGGGCCTTTCTGTGCGGAGTTTGCATGTTCTCCCCGTGTCCGCGTGGGTTTCCTCCGGGTGCTCCGGTTTCCCCCACAGTCCAAAGACATGCAGGTTAGGCTAACTGGTGACTCTAAATTGACCGTAGGTGTGAATGTGAGTGAGAATGGTTGTCTGTGTCTATGTGTCAGCCCTGTGATGACCTGGCGACTTGTCCAGGGTGTACCCCGCCTTTCGCCCGTAGTCAGCTGGGATAGGCTCCAGCTTGCCTGCGACCCTGTAGAACAGGATAAAGCGGCTACAGGAGATGAGATGAGAGATTAAATTTGCTGTTTTTTACCTTGTCAAATATGCAAGGGGCAAAATTTAAAGGGCAAAATTAGATTGGAAATGAAAACACCTCATAGCACGCCTCTTTATTTTCCAATTCCAGGATGCCTGGAACAGAATTGAGGTCAAGCCATGCAACAATGCCATCTCCTGACCAGCACCTAGAACGTGGTTTAATGTATGGCTGCGAATGGCCGTCAGTGCACGTAGCGAAACCCTTTTTCACTTCTGGGTTGAGTACCAGGATAGTCTTGACCTATATATTACAATATCTTCCTGTTTCTATAGTTATTACTCATTTTTAGAGAGGAATAGGAGATATTTATGTGCAGAAAATACTCTGCATTGTTCAATTTATGTTTTTTTTTGGTATGCAAGTGACAGCGCGGCGCTGACGTCGCACAGTGCGGCGGAGTGCCACATATACACGCTTTGGGGAAAGCCCTGTATATATACATCCTCCCTTCAGTGTTCTCTCTTAAAGACATGCCTCCAAAAACTGCTTCGCTAGAATGCCTCAATGCTAGCGCAAGGCCTAACGGCCATTGTGATGGACATGAGTAACACAGTTAAGCAAGCGGTTTGGCTTCTTTGTCCTGATTGGTCACATGTTGGTAGTCCACATTTTAAAACCAAATTGTTTACAGATCCTTAAATACCACAGAGTTTTTCTTTTGAGCAGGTATTTTATCACAAGCTTCCAGAATGTGAGCGGAATGTCACCAAGTATTACAAAAATGTCTTGATTTTAATATCACTGACTGCACCTTTTAATCTGGTGGTTGTGAGTGGCAGGAGTATATCTTCAAATAGTATTCACATGTGAAACGCCATACTGTGGGGGCAAAAGATGCATCAAATTCATCCTGAATGTTTTAGGTATTTGGGATAACTTTTTCACTTGCACGAGAAGAGTATATTGTAGAGGATTGATTTATTTATTTAACTGATTCAATCATGCTGTCATGTTTAACACCAAAAAAGTTCCATACTGCTGCTTTAAACACTGCAAAGGATGTGTTTCCTTTATGAAAGTGGTTATAAAGGAAGTCCACCTATAAATAAAGCAACAAATGTAGAATATATTGCAGGCTTATTTAATATTACTTCCATATAGCGTGCACGTGCGCGCGCACACCCTTTAATGTGGAATGAAGTAATTGATATTGAGATTAAAGCTGCAGTATGTACGTTTGTTGAAAATGAAAATAGCAGCATGATCGAGCCATTCCACAAAAAAGAACATTATTTAAAACACCCCCCCCCCCCAAAAAAAAAAAACAAAAAAACAAACAAACAGAAATTAAAACATGGTGCGTTGATTGCAGAAAATATCAGGTTTATTTCAGAAGTTTATTCATTTACTGAATACATAATATATTTCTTTTACATATTATTTACATTATATATATATATATCTATACATACACCGTGCTTTTGCTCTTTTTCTGATTTACATTTACAGTTGACTGTTGAAAGGAGTGATCTATGTGAATGATTTAACACTACACACAGATTCCACATGAATAATCTGATTTCTATGTATCATAGCACAATTGAGTGACAGCTCAACAAGAAATGACGGTTTCAGATGCACACTGGAAATGAATAAAGAAAGGTCCTGACATTAACAGAGTTTGATCACTGGCTCATTTGAACGAGGGTTGTGTTGTTTGTGAGATGTAGGTCAGATTCTCCACGTGCAGGAACACACTGTGGTTAGACCTCCGACGGTGATGGGGACAGAGACGCAGAAAGGTGGCTCTCTGTGTCCTCTTTGCTGTTGTCTGAGCAATCCGAGGCAATGTAGCAGCCCGAGTCTCTGGGGCAGTCATTGGGCTCAGCTGTCGCCATCACACTTGGAGATTTGGGCACTTCCTCACCTTCCCCTTCTCTCTGACTGTTAACTAAAAGATAAAAATTGCAAGGGTTTTGTGACTTTCGTTCAAAGTACTAAAGGCACCTTGTCACTGGGGTGGTACCAACAAGTGTACACCTTTTGTACCCTTTAATAAAAATGCATCCTTTATATAGAGGTGTGGGTAGGCCTGTAGTGTAAGTTCAATTAGGTGCCTTTTTTTTTTTTTAAGGTAAGCTATATCTACATTTCCAGGTGATATTACATATTAAAGGTACAAAAGATAAAGATACCGTTTAGTACCCTTTTTTCCCTGAAAGCATTAATTTCAGTAGATGACAGACTTTTTGAAACCACACAGCATGTTTTGGAAAAAAAAAAGCTTGTTCTGCAACATGTTTAGGGTTGGGCTGATTCAAACGCTAAACCACAGAAAACTCACCACTGCACTCATTTCCTGTCAGTAGCTGAGCGCTTGCATCACGACCTGCTTGTTCTCATTAACTCCACATTGTTTTTGTTCATTTCTCTAGAACCCAAGTTTAAAACACAGTCCTGTGCAAAGGTCTCAGCCCTATTTTTTTTTTCAAGTCCAAGGTATGACGTAGATTTTTTATGATCTTGATATTGAGTCAGTACAAAAAACATTTTACACTTACAAACATTAGTTTTACAGCACAAAATTAAATGTTACTGAAATATATCTGTCAGTAAAGAAAGCAGCAGACTGGGTAAGAGATCATTTTTCAAACCAATGACTGTAAAAAAAAAAAGGCCGTGTAACATCTGTTCAACAAAAAACAACAAAAAAGTAACCATAAGCCTAGCACCCCTGCTAGCTGACTGCAGTATAATTTTTTAGCACCATCCATCCCCATGTGTTTCAATGACAAAGCAGGTTATTTTCCATGTCACTTTTTTCTCAAAACTGTCATTCCATCTACAGTGTCTAATTTGAACAGATAATTTTCCCTTTGTTGATATCTGCACTTTTTAGTTAATTTTTAAAACATTATTCTACTATATCATAACGTACAGTTGGGAATGAAGTGATTGACAGCATTGGTGACGTGCTAAACCTTGGTATTAGGAGAAGGGGGCGGGCCTACCAAATCAGTAGGTGCACCTGGCTTCGCAGTCTACTGTGCAGACTCTGGCTCCAAATTTTGACAACATGGCGCATGAATTTTGGTTTCATTTTTATAGAATCGAAGCAGATTGGAGCCACACCATGGTTACAGACATTGTTTTTAACAGCCGTTGTTTCACACAAAAAAACAGAATGAAGGCTGCTGGGTTTTGTGTGCAAAAATAAGAAGCAAGTGTGACAGTCGTAGTCTCCAGAAGAACTGTGGCTGGTTCTGCAAGATACTCAGGAAAAACTTACCAGCTAATTATCTCCACCATGGTGGTTATGTTTTCAGTGCACTTTGTTTGTCTGTTTGTTTGTCTGTCTGTAAGCAGGATTGTGCAAAACTTATTGACCCGATTTCCATTAAACTTGGTGGAAGGGTGTAGCATGGGCTAAGGAAGATCCCATGAAATTTTGGAGCAGATCTGAGTCATGGGGCAGATACATGAATTTAGCTTCTCTTTCACTAACTTTGTGAGATACTGCATTTGGCCTTGGCACAAGACTGTGCTCAACAATACCATACATCTTAAAATCCAGTAGAGAGCAATAATGTTCGATAGTGATAAAACATAGCCAATGCAGAAATATACGTTATTGTAGAATTTACTTTATTTCAAAATAAAGTCAATATTTAGTGTGAGATGACCCTTTGCTTAAAAAAAAGAGTAGTCTCAGGTACAATTTATACGGTTTTTAGGAAATTTGCTGTAAGTTTTAATAAGCATCTTACAGAACCAGCCACAGTTCTTCTGGAGACTTTGACTGTCACACTTGATTCTTATTTTTGCACCAAAACCCAGTAGTCATCATTATGCATTTTTTATTTGAAAAGGGGTCTCTTACATAATATATTGCTTTCTTTACTGACATACAAATTGTTTTCTGTAACATTTAATTTTGTGCTGGGAAAACTCATAGTTTGTAAAATTTTTTACTAAAGAAATAGTGTGCCTAAGACTTTTACACAGTACAGTATATATATACAGAGGATGATTCCTGGTTAAAATCCTAACTTTAAACCCCATAATAGCTCCATTTAATCAGTTGAACTTATTGTGCTTAATTAGCTTGCAAACCCATGGGTTTAACTCTGCATGTGTCCCTCAGAGAATGGTTTTTTTTTTTCACACTGATAAAGGTGCTGGATATTTATATGTATTCACAGCAGTAGCTGTTATCTTGGGTGACTAACATATGAAGAGGAATTTAATCTGAGCACAGAGTTACAACTGTATAAATAATTTCTTTATTTAGAAAGTAAAACAGGTGCACAGGATGTAAACCAAACTTGTCAGCTATTGTACTGCGGTAGGTGACAAAGTTGTTGTTTAGTAATTCTACTGTAGGCTACTGAAGCTAACTTAAGGCTAATTATTTTGTAGCTAACTGAAGGGTAATTATTTGTTTTATGCCAACTGAAGGGTAGTTATTGTGTGTCAGGTTAAATTAAGTGCATATTGTGTTTTATGCTAACTGAAGTATAATTATTTTTGCTTTATGCTAACTAAAGGTTAATAAATTTGTTGTAGGTTAACTGAAGGGTAGTTATTTTGTTTTATGCTAACTGAAGGGTAGTTATTTTGTTTTATGCTAACTGAAGGGTAGTTATTTTGTTTTATGCTAACTGAAGGGTAGTTATTTTGTTTTATGCTCACTGAAGGGTAATTATTTTGTTGTAGGCTAACTGCAGGGTAATTATTTGTTTTATGCTAACTGAAGTATAATTCTTTTGTTGTAGGCTAACTGAAGGGTAATTATTTTGTTTTATGCTAACTGAAGTGTAATTATTTGTTTTATGCTAACTGAAGTGTAATTATTTGTTTTATGCTAACTGAAGTATAATTTTTTTGTTGTAGGCTAACTGAAGGGTAATTATTTTGTTTTATGCTAACTGAAGTGCAGTTATTTTGTTGTAGGCTAACTGCAGGGTAATTATTTGTTTTATGCTAACTGAAGTATAATTATTTTGTTGTAGGCTAACTATTTTGTTTTATGCTAACTGATGTGTAGTTATTTTGGTGTAGGCTAACTGAAGGGTAATTATTTGTTTTATGAGCAATTCCAGCGTTATGGACGTGACACTTGAACTCAAAATGGCAACAAATGACCCAGTGCATGTTTTATTGTCTCCCAGTATTTAAACAGGTGTTGCATATTTTAAGGCTGTACCATACTGGAGAAGTGATAGAACAAGAACAATTCCCATAGTACATCTAGGGCATGCCAGAAAGTGCCAATAAAAGATGCGTTATGGATGTGACAGAAAAAGTATCACTTTTCTTGGGTGACTGTACGTTTTTATCAAACTCTGTGAAATTGTAAACCTAATGTCGAAATGGAGATATCCATTTGATAGAGGGGTCCAAGGTGAATATTAAAAAATCTTTGTTTAAAATATTTTGTATTTCATGCAGAGTTTCGGAAGGAAAAGTCAGCGTTATGGATGTGACGAAATTCCGTTATGGATGTGACGCGTCTGAAATAGACATGGCATATGTTTAGAAAATCAGCAATTTAACCACCATAACCCTTTGAAAAACTCTCTAAATATCAGCTAAAACTATCAAAGTTCTTAAATAATATTTAGAATGGCTATTGTTTTGCTGTTTTGTGGATTTTAGCATACATTTCTGTGGCTTGTGGCAATAATATAGAATTGTACATGATCAAAGTTGATTTTAGCTTGGGTTTTACATTATAAGAAAGAAAGACTGACAGTGACATATTAGGTTGGTTACAAATTGGTTCAACTTATTCACATCTGTAAAATACAGGCCTAGGTGATATCTCTGGGAGTGGTTTTGATGTATTACATGTTGCTTTAATTTTGCATGGTGAGGTTGACATTTACATGGAATTGCCCTTATGCAAACTGAAGTGTAGTTATTGTGTTGTAGGGTAATTGAAATGTAGTTATTTTGTTGTAGGCTAACTGAAGGGTAATTATTTGTTTTATACTAACTGAAGTATAATTATTTTGTTGTAGCCTCCCTAAAGGGTAATGATTTGTTTGATACTAACTGAAGTGTAGCTATTGTGTTTCAGGTTAAATTAAGTGTAATTTTTGTGTTTTATGCTGACTGAAGTGTAATTACTGTCCTGTGGTAGGCTAAGACGAATGGCTGTTGTGTGCTGTACTAGACAAACTGAAAGATACATTTTGTCATGAAAGAGCCTCAGAGTTGTTTAGTTGTTGTGTAGTATAGTAGGCTAACTGAAGTGTAGCTAATGTGAACTAGTGGACTCATTTATCGTAGCAAACTCCCGTTATGTAGTTAACTGTATAAGTAACTGTACAAATGTAGGTATTGTGTATTAGTCTATCCAGCTTAGCTTATCCATCATGATCGCGAGCAGGGCTCTACAGTGCGCACGTTTCACTCGCATTTGCGAGCGAATTTTTCGGCATGTAAAAGTTAAATTTTTTTTGCCGTTCTGCCACATCTTTCTGTGATTGCCCCTCTTTCCCACAGTTGTATGTTGTGAGTGTGGCATTAGGTGGGAAAAGTGCTTTTTAGGGATTCATCAGATCATTCAACTGAGAGATAACTGAGAGCTGGTTCGGCCCGAGCTGAGAAATATATTCGCTATGCAGAGAATAACGGCGTTTTTTAAAAGCAATGATGGTGGAAACAAGAATAAAAGAACGCACAAGGAAGAAAGTGTAATGAAGAAAGCTAGAACGACGGGAGAAGGTGCGGGAAAATTATATAATGAGATGGAAAGCACACACCCCAGTGCAAACATTTAGATGGGAACATACAACACAGCAGAAAAACAAATAATATACAGTATATACAAATGGTGCATGTCACAACACAGCAGAAAAACAAAGAATATATATACAACTGGGCGTGTTGAGTTGCAGATGTTAATTGCACATTAGTTATAGAAACTCAGTTCAGCTACAAAACTCAGGATATTGCACTGTATTTGGTATTGCATTGTATTGGGTATGGATGTAAAAGTGTAGAAATATAAATATAAAATATACAAAAGCTATAAAAACTAAAAAGTTGCTCTGTGAGGTTGCACTGTAATAAGTATTGCATTGTATCAGGTAAGTGTGAGAATATTGTCCTTTTAGGTCCTTGTTGGTGCATTGTTGCACCTGCCAGAAGTGGCATCAGTCAGTGCATGTAATTAGCCTTTTTCACATTACGTCACTTGCAGAAGAACCTCACATCCGTTTTCAGCCTTTTGAATGGAAGAAGAGGCGGCATGCTAATCTGCTGGCTAACAAGTAGCAACCATAGAAAGTCAGTAAACTTCCTTTCCAAAACAAGGCAGATAGGTGACTGGAATGGTCGCTAACAATACGTAATGATAAACAACAACGCGCAATATTATTATCAGTCTTATCTGTGAATGACACAGTTTTGTTAACATATGTTGCCGCCGTATACCTCTTCTTCCATTCAAAAGGCTGAAAACGGATATGAGTTCCCCTGCAAGTGACGTAATGTGAAAAAGGCTAATTGTTCAAGGTGGTTATGGCCTGTGGGGAAAAAACTGTTTTTGAGTCTGTTGGTCCTTGCTTTGATGCACCTGTAACGCCTGCCTGAGGGCAGCAAGTCAAAGAACTCAGAGCCAGGGTGGGAGCTGTCCTTGATGATGTTGTTAGCTCTGCTGAGCTCTGCTCTCTGTTTAGCTACTGTTTGTTCATTTATTCAGTTGTTCGTTATTCATTTGTTTGTTCATTCATTCATTCTCAATTGAATTTTGCGTTTTATGTGTTGGCGTGTCTAAGGTTTGCGCTGTAATAAACCTTTAAAATGAAAACCTACTTGTGCTTGTACCCCCATTTTTTTCCCTGTGCTCCTAAAATTTTTAACTTAGGAGCACGTGTGCTCCTGAAAAAAAAGTTAGTGTAGAACCCTGATTGCGAGGAAGCTGGAGGCAATCCTAGAGGGTTTTGTGCGAGACACGGGGTTCACCCTGGGCAGGTCACCAATCCACCACAGGGCTAACACAAACAACCATTCACACTCACATTTATATTAGCCTAACTACAGTGTAATTATGGTGTGCTAGTTTATGCGAACTGAGGTGTAGTTATTGTGTCTTGTGGTAGGCTAACAAGAATAGTTAGGTGAACAAGTTGTGTACTCCTCCAATAGACAAAAACAGGTGAAAATAGGTGTATGGTTACTGTGTAATGCTGTGTAGGCAATCTGAAGTGTAACTGTTGTTAACTTGTGGACTCATTTAGCCTTCTGTTAGCGATAGCCTTTTAACTGATTGAGAAGAGAAAAGGTGTTTCTGATTTGGTTAGCGTTTTAGCTAGCTCATCTGTAGACAAGTGACTGTAGGTCACAACATAAATAAAGTGCTGGAGTCAAAAACTATTCTGGTAATCTCTGTGAAATTTTCAACAAAGGCCAATTTTTGTAGCTTTGTTGTTTTTGTTGTTACGCTAGACTTTCAGTGTGTACCATTTGATGAGCTAACTGTATGCATGTGCCACTCACACTCCGCGTCGTGTAAACACTCAGTGGCCGCCAGCAGTTTGTGTCTTTGCTCAGGATCAGTCACGTTCAGCTCAATCAGGTGCTGCTCTTTCAGATCTTTCAGATCTTCTACTGTCTGATAACCGTTGAGCAACAGGGAGGACGTGAACTCCTGCAGGGAAAAGATGGACAAAAGGATTTCACAGTTTTTAGATCACATCAAACACCTTTTATATCTTTTGACAGCCGTTACCACACGTTTTCATCTGAAGCTGAAACCCCAGTCGAATGTAACTTCCCTTATTAGTGATGTTTTTCTCATTTATCTCAATTATCTGTGATAAACTGAGTGAAAGTTCAGACCTGTTTATCAAAATGCAAATTTAGATTAAGGTTTAGATTTGTATCATTTGGTGAACCTGAAAATGTTTCCTATTGGCTGTTGGTTTTAAAACTACAGATGAACTGATTTTGGTTTTGGTCCTTTTTCATATGGAAACCTTTTTTTTTTTCACCAAAAAACAGTCAAGTGGAAAGTTTGCATATGTTTTTTTTACTAAATGTAGATTAAAGTAGATAAAGAAATTTGTTTTAGCAACAAGGCATGTAGTTCGTTCAGTTTCACAGATGCTAGAACAGAAATGGTCAAAAGCATATGTTCAGAACTAAAATATTTCAGTTTACATTTTTGTTCCTAAATATGATCTAGACATTCTCTAATACCTAGCATGTCCTTTTTCCCCTTCATCACAACAACTTCTTTCATAGTCCATTCTTCTTAACAACTTCTCACGTGTCACACACTGCCTTTCTTTCTTTTTAAACATTTTCTTCTGTTGATATTTTACATTAAACAGTACAGTTTGTTACCATGGGGGATGCAAACATTTGCACTCAACTATGTTTTTGTGTTCGTTTTAACATTGAGAAATACCCAATGATTCAAAAAATGACTGATCATTCAAAAGTTTCCAAGTAATTGCGTAACAAATGAAGTGTAAAATTCTCCAGGTTATCATGAGGTCATATTTAGTTTAATGTTGAGTAACATTTTGCTTACGACTCATTGGTATGTTAGGATGTTAGTGGTAGGCAATGATAACGTAGACTGATAAACTTATTAGATGTCTCATCTCATCTCATTATCTCTAGCCGCTTTATCCTTCTACAGGGTCACCGGCAAGCTGGAGCCTATCCCAGCTGACTACGGGCGAAAGGCGGGGTACACCCTGGACAAGTCGCCAGGTTATCACAGGGCTGACACATAGACACAGACAACCATTCATACTCACATTCACACCTACGGTCAATTTAGAGTCACCAGTTAACCTAACCTGCATGTCTTTGGACTGTGGGGGAAACCGGAGCACCCGGAGGAAACCCACGCGGACACGGGGAGAACATGCAAACTCCACACAGAAAGGCCCTCGCCGGCCATGGGGCTCGAACCCGGACCTTCTTGCTGTGAGGCGACAGCGCTAACCACTACACCACCGTGCCGCCCCACTTATTAGATGTAAAAAAAAAAATGCGTTATGTCCACTGACAGTAGCAACTTTCTGTACAATGTCATGAAGTTGGACAAATAGAAAAAGGACAAATAAAAGTCGTGGAAAAAGATTTCAGTGGATGGTTCAATGTGTGTGTAAATAATGGCACCCTCAAATTCTAGCTGAATTGGAAGAGTACATTAGCAGGCTAAAACTAACAGGAACTGGGATTAGAGTTATTACCTTCCAAATGAAGCAAGGGTGAGTCTTCATGCCCAAGTATTTCCCTTGCTTAGATACTGTACATTTGCATCTAAGAACTGCTGCTATAATCATAAAGACTCTCCTGTCACTCATCTCAGGATTCTTATTCATATTCTGAACATACGTCGGGCGGCACGGTGGTGTAGTGGTTAGCGCTGTCGCCTCACAGCAAGAAGGTCCTGGGTTCGAGCCCCGGGGCCGGCGAGGGCCTCTCTGTGCGGAGTTTGCATGTTCTCCCCGTGTCCGCGTGGGTTTCCTCCGGGTGCTCCGGTTTCCCCCACAGTCCAAAGACATGCAGGTTAGGTTAACTGGTGACTCTAAATTGACCGTAGGTGTGAATGTGAGTGTGAATGGTTGTCTGTGTCTGTGTGTCAGCCCTGTGATGACCTGGCGACTTGTCCAGGGTGTACCCCGCCTTTCGCCCATAGTCAGCTGGGATAGGCTCCAGCTTGCCTGCGACCCTGTAGAAGGATAAAGCGGCTAGAGATAATGAGATGAGATGAGATGAACATACGTCCTTTCAACACATTTTGTACTGTTTGTCTTTACTCTCCTACACCTGTGTACTGTAATGAAATCTAACCCAACTATCTAGTGTAAAGAGGTCCAGTTCCCTTTAGATTCCCCATTTGAGTCTGGTTCTTCTCAAGGGTTCTTCCTCTTTTCGTCTTTCACTAAAGCTGCTTTGTGGTTGCTGTGACTATTGACCTGTTACTAATTTTCTGTCTCATGAGCTTAGTTTCTAATGCAGTGTTTATGTACTCTCCCAGTTTCCTTGGATCAAACACT
This sequence comes from Neoarius graeffei, assembly GCF_027579695.1. NCBI lineage: Eukaryota > Metazoa > Chordata > Actinopteri > Siluriformes > Ariidae > Neoarius > Neoarius graeffei. The sequence goes on from NC_083593.1 coordinate 5,049,542, forward strand.
AGCAATTGGAATACGGTCAAAGAAATAAAGCACCACCTCCAGGTTCAGTCTCTCGAGGAACTCCTGGAGGGTTTTGGGTCGAGGTCTTTTGCTTCTCCTGTGGTTTCTCATCCTGTACATTGGAGCAGGCTCGTCGGCCAGGACGTCCACGTAGATGAACTTAAAGTTGCCCAGTTTGCCGTTCAGCATGCCTGTCCATATGCCCATGGGTGGCTTACTGATGATGTCGATCATGTCTCCAGCCTGAGGTAACAGAATATTTAGAAGTTTTAAAGACTCTGATATGATGCTGAGATATCATGATCGGTTAAAACTTATGTTCTGAGAGATCCCAATCCAATAGAAAGGTCTATAGTATTTCCATCAGTGTTACTTACATCATGTATATGATATAGGAGGATACAGGAAATATTTTTTAAATAAATGTTAGAACTCTATTGCTATAATCACTAATTAGGTGGTCTGGGTGACTGGGATATCCATTTCAGGGTCATTACAGTGAATTAGAGTTATTAGAATAAATGAATGTGCTGCCTACCTTGAGTTTTAGAGACTCGGTATCGTATGGGCTCGGGAGGAAATCAGTGTGAACTTTTGCTTTGCCACAGAACTGGATGTTGTCGGGGACTTCCTCCTCCAGCCTCAGACTGTCTCTATTACACGAGCTCTCAGAGCCACTGATGATGCCACCTAACAACCAGCAAAATGGCACAATAAATAAACTAGGAGATGTTTCTGGAGGCAGAATTGAATCCAAGTATAAAGCTGAGCAATTGAGACTTAAGGCCTTTAACTTCCTAACACTGAGCTACAGCTGGCCCATCGGTGATCTTATAGAGAGTTATTTCCTGGCTATTTAAGCAGAATAGTATTTTATGCCTCAAATACAATTGGTGCAAAAGTTTTCCCTCCCCTCACCATATAGTTTTAAATAGACACAAAGGGGAAAATGCCATATTGTACTAATTCTCTAGAAAAAAGATATACATTTGATAAATGTGAGTGTATTCTACAGAAAGGCAGTTAGTGTAGAATTTCTAGAACAGTGATACCATGAAGATCATCACAGCTGAGAGAATCTAAAAGCTGTTCAGAGGATATGAAAGAGGGTGGAGGTGCTTATAAAGATCAAATATGGACACGCAAGCTATTAGGAATTATTTATAACGTTTTCGGAAACGAAAATGCAAACACATACTTAAGTGTACTTCTTTTTTATCATTAGTGATGTCATTGCTTATTTAACCATTTTTGGAACCAATTTTGTGACATGGAGGAACATCTATGAAGCCAGTCAAATTCAACGCATTTATCTGCTTCATTTTATCCTAAGGGTTCACAAACTTTTGCACTTTTTGTATCAGGAGTTCATCCGTTCGCAGTATTTGTCAAAAGCTTTTATAGCCTATTACCAGTTCTTAGAACAGTTAAAAGCTTTGAAAGATTTTCTTATATCAGTATTCAGGTGTACTGTTATTTTTAAGTGTGATAAATACTGCAAACAAATCCCACATTATTGAAAAATGGAGGACTTGAGAAGGCAAATGAGGTGGATATCTGTGTACGAAGCTTACTACTGGAGGAGCTTTGTCCACTGTGGAGACTGAAGAGACTTTCCACTGAGTTACTGGACTTTGTGCAGTCTTTGGTTGGCGTTTCACTCGCATTCGCCACTCCTTCAGCTTCCTGGTCTCCATCTACACCTTCCCCCTGTGCAAAACACACCACAAACTTAGCAAGCTGTTTGCTATTACAAATAACAAACTATTTTTTGGTGCATTTATTCTACATAGTACTGGAGATACCAATTTCACACGTCCAATGTACTCAGGAATGGGGTGTTCTTACAGGTCTATAATCCACACGCTGCCTTGCTGTGTATAAATCAGATTTTGGAAGTGTGGTTTATCCACATTTGCACCTCAGCGCTGCTGTATTCTCAAATCTGATTGGTTAGAATGTGTTGACTGATTTTTCAGTGACAGTTGTGCAGCTTCAAATTGCAGGTTTATATCAGTGCACTTGTTCTAATACACTGTTATGATGTTTTCAGTGGTAGCAGATATTTGTGAGGAGACTCTTATCTAGAATTTTTGGAAGTGTAAGAGCTTTGTAGCAGTCAGATAAAGATGTAGCTTATACGGGAAAGTCTTCAGGATAAGTTACACGACGTTCAATACAACTATGAATTGATAAAAGTGTTTCTTGAATAAATTAACATTTGTAAATTATGGCTAATTGCTTTGGTATAAGGGGAATAAACACTTTTGGACATGTAGTCAGAAAATAATCAACTTGAGGGTGGAAACTTTGGCACACCACCCTGTTGTTGATTATTGTCCTATAACAGCACACCCCTAAGTGTTTTATTCCTTGCTCCTGAGTTGCTGGTTCTCGTAAATAGTTGTAATGCCAGTCTATTTAAGAAGAACACACTTTTTTATTTCAACATTACCATTTAAAAAATAAAAAAATAAAAAGTCCTCGGTGCACGTCTTGATAGGTCACGTTTACACCTGTTTTGTCACATCAGTGGTTTGAAAGTTGAGATGCTTTCCAGTGATAGGTTGACACGAAACATGCCAAAAAAGCAGACACTGCAGAAAAAAACCCAAACCACGCATTTGCTTTCATCTTCAGCACTCACTGTTTCCTCTGACAGAGCTCTGGCGTATTTCTTCCCCATCTTCTTGCGCATGGTCATTGAGATGGATTTCATCTTCTTCCCTAACCCCCCTCTGATATGATCTCCCTCGGGTGATTCGCCATCAGCACCCTGTCCCTGTGAGTTTAAAAAAGTGTGAAATTGGAAAAGGCCACCCGTCAGAATAAACCACAGTACTGTACAACATGACATGCTTCATAATCTGTATGATTATTACTTCTTTACATCTTCATTTCTATAAGCAGCAATGCAGATTGAAACATTTACCAAGGTTCTTTCCTGTTCCTCCGGCTTGGACTGATTTTTGAACGTGTCGAACCTGCCAAAGCTGTAAGAACGCTGATAAAGACAGAGGTGAAATGTGAAACGATTGCAGGACTAGGGTCAAATTATCAATTAGGGTGAAATAAAATGATGGCACTATTTTTGTACTAATATCAAAAGCAGGCACACATTTCAGTCAAAATTGAGTTATGACTAAAAATAATCTTTTATCTTATTTTTTTTTAAACTTAATCAATTTTGGAGGAAAACACTGCAAAAAAAAGGATAAAATATACTTTTAGACAGTGGCCTTTTTTACTTTGTTTTGAAGGACACCTTTCAAAAAAGAAAGAAAAACATGAAAAAAGAAACTTGTCTTTTTCCAGACCTGCTCTTCAAAAAAAAAAAAAGACACTTTTGGACATTCTTTCTTTCTTTCTTTCTTTCTTTCTTTCTTTCTTTCTTTCTTTCTTTCTTTCTTTCTTTCTTTCTTTCTTTCTTTTAAACCTATCCTATTTTTTGGGAAAAAAGAACATTTGGACATTTGCCATTGTTTTCAAACCTGTTCTGTTTTGGACAAAAGAAATTCTGTTTTTTATTACCTTCAATGGTCAGTACTCAGTTTTACTGTTCTCATTATTTGTTATTTATCTTGTAGGCCATAAAAAGTCATTTAAAATAATTTTATAACCATTACTCATTTTCTTGTAAAGTAGTTCAGGTAAGATTTGAAACAATATCGAGACTTAAAAATTCCTTTTGCACAATTCCATTTGCTGTGATAATGTTACAATGTGTGCTGTTGATTAGCGCTGACAGAATATTATTTATTATATAATTAATCTTCCTTTTTACCTTTGGCTTATTCCTTGGTTTCTCTGAGGCATTTGAAGCTCTCCTCTGAAGCATGACTCTTAAAACGCGTTATTTATCTTCAGGAACAAATTTTCCTATGCATTACCAAACACACTACACGCACTCACACTTGTCAGGCACCCTCTGTATACACACACATACACACACACACACACAGGGCTGAGCCCACACTTCCTCATCTGTACACAGGATGTGTCGCTCGTATGCCTGGTCAAAGAGCTCGCAGTAGAGAGTGTAAGAGTGTGAGAGATGATTACTGTGTAAATGTACTGCAAGTGTGTTTCAGGAACCTGTTTCACACAGGTCATGCACAGGAAGGTGGTTGACCAAGAATGCATGTCTGTTATGTTGCATCATTTTAACTGATCGCATCAAAGTCATGTCTTGCCCATATTTAAAGTACATTAATTACATTATCAAGATTGATTAGATTATCAATAGTAGCAAATTAATTGATCTTGCTCTTTCTTGCTTCTGACAAACAGGTTCATATGTGAATATCTCTGACATGTTTGCAGAGACAGCAGTATTAAAGTGCACCTGTTAGCAAATGAAATCTGATTAGCATCATGGAAATGAGATCTTGTTCGCTTGTCATCACGTTCTCATTTTTGGGAACTAATCAGGAACCATTTCATATGATCACCTTCGTGAAATGTTCGTATAAGATATAATAGCTTTACTAGGTTACACTATCAAGGCCACCATAATAATAATAATAATAACAACAACTCACCATAGTGTTAGTCATGTCCAGGTCAGTGAATGAACGGATGACTCTCAGGGGTGGATACTCCATCCGAAGGAGGTCCAAATCATGGATCAGCTCCTCGTACCGGTGCCGATCGGTTCCTCTGGGCAGAGTGAAGTTAATGTTATACAGCCATGGATCGGCTGTAGATCTGTGGCAGGTGTGGTAGGATGATTCCCAGAATGAACAGGCGTCCATGGAGCTCCAGTGGTGGTGGAAATGTCCAGGGCTCCACAAGCCTTCCATTTCTGTTATGTCTTTCTCATTTCCTGTCTCACACTGCAGGTTAGACTCTTTCCTGTGCTTCTTCTCAGACTTTTTAGAGAGTCCTATGCAGGTTATGACTGTGACATCTTCTTTAAACACCATCATAACCAGATGGAAGTGCTTATATTAGATTTTTTTTTCAAACATATGCTCTGATTTCATACCATGTTGTATATTTTTTGACACTTGACACATTAACAGGCCTTACCATTGGTGTCTGGAGGATTTCTGCTCTCCTTGACACTGCTCTTCACCAGTTTGTGGATCTTCTGGAGAGTCCCATGTGCCTTGTCCTCACCACCCTGCAGGCAAAAAGGAAGGTCAGTACTGCAGTAATGTCATTGAGTATTTAACTCATTAGTTTCTGTGGCCATGGAAGGCTTGTCCAATTCTTGATTGGATTGGTGAGTTCCAGGAATCCTATTACGTGATAATCTGCTGTATCTGAAAGAAACGTTTGGAAATTTAGAGTATTTATGGCATTTCAGAAGAGTAAGAGGTTCTTAGCTGTCCTTCAAATGAAGGGAACTGGTATAAAACAACAAGGATTATTAAGTAAAGAAAGCATTGGTTTTGTCTGGTCAAATTAAATGGAGGCATCAAGGATGAGGTGAAGATGTTGTAGTTGTCAATGTATTGATTTGGAGCTAGATCCCTTTTGTGGCTTTATTTCAAAAGAGTGCTAAGTGACAAACTAGCAACAACAGCTAATCACTAATCACAATTGGTCCCAAAAACTAATCACTGATCGCCATTGGACCCCACAACAAATCACTAATCACCATTGGTCCCCAAAACCAATCAGTGATCACCGCTGGAACCCACAACTAATCACTAATTACAATTGTTTGTCACACTTGCACACTTCATTCTTCGACATAAATTCACTTCTTGGTGATATTTACAGTGATACAAGCCGTTTGTCTTTTTTCTTGATAGAACCTACAGTATTTTGTAAATACATAAATAGTTTGTGATGCCATGCCAAATCTTATTTTTCTTTCCATAATAAAACGGTTTAAAGAAAAACCTGTTTTCATCATGTCGCATATTTAAGATGCAAATGAACAGGATGGTTCAGCAAATATGCAAATTAGTCTTCAATAACGTCAGCAGGTGAATTCTAGTGACTTTTTTGAGCAACATTAGCTCCTTTCCCCTGAAAAGATTTGGCAACGCTTGTGATGTAGTGGTTTGCTGTGGCCTCATCAGAGGAAGACGAAAAAGAATGTCTCCAACTAATGGGAAATGACGGGCTACTATGTGGTTTGAGGCTTTTGAATTTGAATCAGAGCTTGTTTAAAATGGAATACATAAGCCAACTTGTCTCCGATTAAGATTTAAGCTTGAATGGGCAAGTTACTCGACAAAAAGTCCCTAATCACTGACGCCAACTGACAGGAAATACACAACGTGTTATGCTATTATATTGGCTGTGAGTTTAGAGCTACTGCCGTAATTGCTGTAGATGGAGATGGGTAGCCAGTTTGGATGCTTTGTATTTGTTTTTGATTTTTCTCTGCGCTTTAAAGAACCAGTCAAAAATCTTGGCACCCAAATCCCAATTGAGAGGCTTTCATTATCCCTGTACATTTGTAGCAAACTGCAAATGCAGACTGATTGGCCCCTTGTAACACATAAAAACCTATTTTTAATAGACATCAGTGGGCATGTTAGAGTGGCTAGTGGGCTGCTCTCCAGCTCCTGGCTTCATGACCATGCTTGGCACGTGTTGGAAAGATTAAACAGGCCATTCATGACAATCTGTTCTGCGGTACAAATAATAATAAGCAGTCATGCTAAGTGATTGTTCGGCATCAGGGCACACTAGAAGCAGGGTTTTCAGGTTTGAACCTCCTGAAAATATTTTATAACAATTCCAAATGTTTATTCATGGTTGGTTGGGACAGGACACACACAACACAGCTGACACACACACACACATATGGCAAAAGCTAAATAAATAAATTAAACATATATACACACACGGGCGGCACGGTGGTGTAGTGGTTAGCGCTGTCGCCTCACAGCAAGAAGGTCCGGGTTCGAGCCCCGTGGCCGGCGAGGGCCTTTCTGTGCGGAGTTTGCATGTTCTCCCCGTGTCCGCGTGGGTTTCCTCCGGGTGCTCCGGTTTCCCCCACAGTCCAAAGACATGCAGGTTAGGTTAACTGGTGACTCTAAATTGACCGTAGGTGCGAATGTGAGTGTGAATGGTTGTCTGTGTCTATGTGTCAGCCCTGTGATGACCTGGCGACTTGTCCAGGGTGTACCCCGCCTTTCGCCCGTAGTCAGCTGGGATAGGCTCCAGCTTGCCTGCGACCCTGTAGAAGGATAAAGCGGCTAGAGATAATGAGATGAGATGAGATATACACACACACCCACACACAGTGGTGCTTGAAAGTTTGTGAACCCTTTAGAATGTTCTATATTTCTGCATAAATATGACCTAAAACATCATCAGATTTTCACACAAGTCCTAAAAGTAGATAAAGAGAACCCAGTTAAACAAATGAGACAAAAATATTATACTTGGTCATTTATTTATTGAGGAAAATGATCCAATATTACATATCTGTGAGTGGCAAAAGTATGTGAACCTTTGCTTTCAGTATCTGGTGTGACCCCCTTGTGCAGCAATAACTGCAACTCAACGTTTGCGGTAACTGTTGATCAGTCCTGCACACCGGCTTGGAGGAATTTTAGCCCGTTCCTCCGTACAGAACAGCTTCAACTCTGGGATGTTGGTGGGTTTCCTCACATGAACTGCTCGCTTCAGGTCCTTCCACAACATTTCGATTGGATTAAGGTCAGGACTTTGACTTGGCCATTCCAAAACAGTAACTTTATTCTCCTTTAACCATTCTTTGGTAGAACGACTTGTGTGCTTAGGGTCGTTGTCTTGCTGCATGACCCACCTTCTCTTGAGATTCAGTTCATGGACAGATGTCCTGATATTTTCCTTTAGAATTCGCTGGTATTATTCAGAAATCATTGTTCCATCAATGATGGCAAGCCGTCCTGGCTCAGATGCAGCAAAACAGGCCCAAACTATGGGCATGGACCAGGTCCTTGAAGGGGGAGGACTCCATGGCGCTGTTCTCTTCCGTACTCTGAGTCCCAGGTTTCGGCACCACTGTAGCAAGGGTTCTAAGTGGGTGGAGTACAGAAGCACGGCAGGCCAGAACTGGGTTCTCAAAAACTCTTTTATTTAGCTTTTCAGCTTTTCTATTCACTCTCACACAAGCGTCCAGGTTGGGGGAGAGCTCCCTTTCTCTGCCCTCTCTCTCCTTTTAAAGGGCGCGGTCACTGGGGGAGACACAAACAGGTTAATTCACATCAGGTGCAGTGATTCTGCCACTTACCTTCCCTGACTCCGCCCTCCATTCACAGACCGACGCTTGGCCACGCCCCTGCTGCCACACCATGATACTACCACCACCATGTTCCACGGATGGGATAAGGTTCTTATGCTGGAATGCAGTGTTTTCCTTTCTACAAACATAACGCTTCTCATTTAAACCAAAAAGTTCTATTTTGGTCTCATCCATCCACAAAACATTTTTCCGATAGCCTTCCGGCTTGTCCACGTGATCTTTAGCAAACTGCAGACGAGCAGCAATGTTCTTTTTGGAGAGCAGTGGCTTTCTCCTTGCAACCCTGCCATGCACACCATTGTTGTTCAGTGTTCTCCTGATGGTGGACTCATGAACATTAGCCAATGTGAGAGAGGCCTTCAGTTGCTTAGAAGTTACCCTGGGGTCCTTTGTGACCTTGCCGACTATTACATGTCTTGTTCTTGGAGTGATCTTTGTTGGTGGACCACTCCTGTGGAGGGTAACAATGGTCTTGAATTTCCTCCATTTGTACACAATCTGTCTGACTGTGGCTTGTTGGAGTCCAAACTCTTTAGAGATGGTTTTGTAACCTTTTCCAGCCTGATGAGCATCAACAACGCTTTTTCTGAGGTCCTCAGAAATCTCCTTTGTTCGCACCATGATACACTTCCACAAACGTGTTGCGAAGATCAGACTTTGATAGATCCCTGTTCTTTAAATAAAACAGGGTGCCCACTCACACCTGATTGTCACCCCGTTGATTGAAAACACCTGACTCTAATTTCACCTTCAAATTAACTGCTAATCCTAGAGGTTCACGTATTTTTGCCACTCACAGATATGTAATATTGGATAATTTTCCTCAAAAAATAAATGATCAAGTATAATATTTTTGTCTCATTTGTTTAACTTGGTTCTCTTTATCTACTTTTAGGACTTGTGTGAAAATCTGATGATGTTTTAGGTCATATTTATGCAGAAATATAGAAAATTCTAAAGGGTTCACAAACTTTCAAGCACCACAGTGTGTGTGTGTGTGTGTGTGTGTGTGTATCTCATCTCATCTCATTATCTCTAGCCGCTTTATCCTGTTCTACAGGGTCGCAGGCAAGCTGGAGCCTATCCCAGCTGACTACGGGCGAAAGGCGGGGTACACCCTGGACAAGTCGCCAGGTCATCACAGGGCTGACACATAGACACAGACAACCATTCACATTCAGACCTACGGTCAATTTAGAGTCACCAGTTAACCTAACCTGCATGTCTTTGGACTGTGGAGGAAACCGGAGCACCCGGAGGAAACCCACGCGGACACGGGGAGAACATGCAAACTCCGCACAGAAAGGCCCTCGCCGGCCACGGGGCTCGAACCCGGACCTTCTTGCTGTGAGGCGACAGCGCTAACCACTACACCACCATGCCGCCATGTGTATATATATATATATATATATATATATATATATATATATATATATATATATATATATATATATACACACACACACACACACACACACACACACACAGGTAGTCGTCGACTTACAACCTATGCAACTTGCGACCGATCGACTTTACGACCGTCTGGTTATGACTGGCAAGTGTTTCCCGGCTGAGTTAGCTGAGCGTACGACAGTTTCCGCCCCAGCTCCTGGCAGCGCCTCTCGCCGCGTACAACAATTTCTGCCCAAGCTCCCGGCAGCGCCTCTCGCCGCGTACAACAGTTTCCGCCCCAGCTCCAGGCACACGCGCAGTCTCTCTCACGCTCCCTCGCGCACTCCGTCATACAGTTTCCGCCCCAGCTCCTGGTTTATGAAACGAGTAAATCCTCCCGCCAGCCCGAGCGCTGCAACAGCTGATTATGACATAGACGACCCACAGCCAAGCACCAGTGATGCCAGCGGTCACTAAGTTTTGTATTTTGCTATGTTTTACATTTGTATTTTGGTATGTTTCAAACTAAAATGTTTTCTATTTTTCACACCTGTATTTTGTATTTTTTGTTTTGCACATATTAAACGAATTGTACTGTATGCAGTGTAGTATGCAGTGTTTGACTTAAACCAAATAATGAGCCAAGGTAATGAAATAAGAAAATGTTGATAAAACAAGACTTTAAGATGATTACAATATCATTACACATCACAATATACCGACGTTCATTTAACATAGGCCAACTTACAACCAGATCGGTTTACGACCGGTCAGTCGTAACCAGCGCAGATCGTAAGTCGACGACTACCTGTATATATATTACTACATATCAAATAACATGCTTTGCTCAGTAATTGTTCTATAGGAGTGTTTGTAAAAGTAAACAAACCCATTATGATTCCATCCCAAATGTAAAATGAACACATTCCTTCGTTTTTCTTGGCTGCCACGTGTTGTAGTGTGTAACAAACAGGTTTAATCAATCTAACCAATACATTTTCCCATTTCTGGTTGAACGCTAAAGAGGTATCAAGATATCAAGGTGAAAATAGATGATGTACTGTTTAATAAAGATGTCCTTTATCGTCTGTTACTGACAGTTCAGTAGAGCTTTGTTATTAAAGGCAGTGTTGTTTCACAATTTGGCAAGCTTGGTTGATGGTAGATTACGCTTAATACTGTATTATAAATAAATTTGTGCCATGGCCGCTCTTAGTACAGAATGACATCCATCCAAAATGCACCTACGCTTCACACTAAGCAATTTATAATTGTACAGATCCCACAGATCAGATGGATGAGTGGAATTTCACATATACAACTGTGTAATCAAAGCTTTGGTCAAGTGAAATGAGTGTTTTTGTGCAATGAGCTCACTGTTTGAGTTCTCAGGATTCACAATTGGGTTCCAGCCCTTAAAATTCACATCCTGGAAGGTTAAAAAAACATCCGTCCATTTGTCATGGTGTGAAATTAATACATCTTGTAATGTCGTGTCAGTCAAACTCCATGAATTTCGTGAGAAACAAATGGTTGGTTTTGTGGGATGGGTTTGCTTTATGGCTCCTCAAAGCAGAGGTGACTTTTCTGACACTGAAGGATTGCTAGGACAGAGGATTTTACGCTCGAGACAATCAGACACATTAAGAACATGGAGATTTAAATCACCTCTCACTCAGTGACACATTCACTAATCGACCTTCTTATTTGTCTCATGTTTGACTGAGTGGTACTGTTACCATGATTGAGAGTGTCCAAAATTTGATGCAGTGATGCAAGATGTTCTATATGAGCTATAAAAAGAGAGCACTTGTTAGGATTGACATAGATTTTGTGTGAGAATGAGTGGGCTTGTAGCTTTTCTCATGAATTGTAGATGCAGCTCTGTAAACATGTGTACGCGTCAATCAGGCAGATAAAGATACAGAAATGATTCATCTGGCACTGAGATTTGCTGACGCACCTGAACATCATGATCCTCCTCAGTTCTCTCAGTTATTTTTTCTTGAGCCAAGGGGTGCGTCATGTAGGGATCTTCACTTGCATCTGCCAAGAAAGCAAAGATTGTAGTCAGTTGGAGAGGGATCACCAGCAACCATCCATGCAAAATGAGTGCAAACAATGCAGCATGGTTTTATAATTGCAAGAATTTCCACAAATCATATTATATGCGCTTAGGGTTCCATAATGAACCTGGCAACCATTTTGTAATTAAGCCTCAAGCAACACGGGCATTAGTGTCGTCATTTTTGCATTGTCATCATGAGACTTTTAGGTACAGGGTTCCATTGATTTAAATATACATACTCATAAACGTCCTACTGCATCACACACCTTTAGCTTGATGATGAACTAGATCATCTGTCTTCCCAGTGCATGGACAGTAGACATTACTGGATGCCGTTTTGTCTGTGAATAAGAACAGGGACAAAAATAGATATTATGTTAGTAAAACACATAATGTGTGAAATAAATCAAGTGCCAGCAACTAAGTCAGCCAAGTGGGGTACGAGTGGGACAGCCATTTTAGCCATTTGGGAGTATGGGCTTAATTTAGAAGGCCAAAATTAGAGTGATAAAGGACCGATGGATCAGTGGGAAATTCGTGTAACTAAAGTCAAAGCTTCAGTGAGTTCACTTTTAATTTTTAATTAAAAATGGCAGAGTGCAGTGTGATTAAAAGGCAGATCCAACGTACCACTGATGCGTGTTACCTCTGACGTGCATGATCTGTCACATAAAACACAAAAGATGTGTCAGACACAAGAGAGGTCCATTGTTATGTCTTACCTGAGCACAAGAAAGTTAATTATATTATCATTACAAGCAATATTTCATGTCAGTCAAGTGGAACAGAATAGAATGGAACAAAATTGGCTCAGCAGAAAAGCATTCATCTTATTGTTGGGAAATCGTTCTGGAAATTTGAATACTGATGATGCCACAGCCGTCTGTGGGAGTCCAAAAGAGCACGATTGGCTATGGGAGGGGCATACTGTCTTTCCACTGTCAATCACAGTGACACTAGCCAATCATGGGCATCCTTAAGCTCATGTATGGTCAGGTCCAAACATATTTGGACAGTGATGCCATTTTTTATTAGCTCATCTGGCCGCAGACCAGGCTGGATGAGCTTATGTGATCATGCGTTGTCTGTCCGTCATTGTCTGTCCACAATTTACAAAAATTGCTACTTCTTCTACAGGATCGATCGGATTTCGATCAAACTCGCATACAATGTTCCCCAGGTGGGTGTGCATAAAAGTTGTCAAGATGGTGGTGCCACCTGTCATATTTACGATTTTATGGGCATCTGAAATTTTTGAGTGACTCGTCACATTAAACGCTACTCTTCATAAACTGCTGGGACGTTTTCACTGAAACTCACCCAGAAGACTAAAGATGTATTCCAACAAGAGTTGTTCACCAGGTGGTTCCACCTACCATGGATGAGGTTACAGAGGGGTCATGTGCAATTTCACGAAAATCACTACTCCTCCTACAGGAGTGATCAGATTTTGATCAAACTTATTTGGCATGTTCCCCAGGTTGCTATGTATAAAAGTTGCCAAGATGGTGGCACCACCTGTCACATTTAACATTCTATTGACGTTTAAAAATTTTGGGTGACTCGTCACACCAAACACTACTGTTCGGAAACTGCTAGGATGTTTTCACTGAACCTCACCCAGAAGACTCTAAAGACATATTCCAACAAGAATTGTTCACCAGGTGGCGCCACCTGCCATGGATATGGCTACAGAGGGGTCATATGCAATTTCACGAAAATCGTTACTCCTCCCACAGGATTGATTGGATTTCAAACTCACACACAACAACAACAGTGTACAGCCTCATTGAGGCTATTTTGGAATTTTGCCTCTGAAGTCAAGAATTTCAGCTTTAATTCAAGGGGTTTAACAAAAATCTCATTAACCATTCATGGAATTACAGCCATTTTTACACAATCCCTCCATTTTCACAGACTCAAAAGTAATTGGACAGACTAACATAATTATAAATGTAAGCATCATTTTTAATACTTGGATGCAGTCCTTTGCAGTCAATGACCGCCTTAAGTCTGAACCCCATGGACATCACCAAATGCTGAGTTACCCCCCTTGAGATGCTTTGCCAGGCCTTGACTGCAGCTGCCATCAGTTGCTGCTTGTTTGTGGGTCTTTCTGCCTTCACGTTTGTCTTCAGTAAGTGAAAAACTTGCTTAATTGGATTAACTGACTCAGACATTTAAGAACATTCCATTTCTTTGCCTGAAGAAGCTCTTGAGTTGCTTTCGCGGTATGTTTTGGGTCATTATCCAGTTGTATTGTGAAGTGCCGTCCTACCAGTTTTTCAGCATTTGACTGAATGTGAACAGAAAGTATAGGTTTATACACTTCAGAATTAATTCTGCTACTTCTATCAGTAGTCACCACCAATATCAGCAGTTTACCATCAGTAAACACCAGTGACTCAGTTCCATGGAGAGCTATACATGCCCATGCCCACCATAATTTATGTGGTTCTTCCCATCGTTCTGTTACAAGTTAATCTTGGTTTCATCTGTTTAAAGAATCTTGTTCCAGAACTGGGAAGGCTTTCTGGTAAAGTCTAAACTGGCCTTTCTGTTCTTGAGTATTACCAGTGGTTTTCATCTTGAGGTAAACCCTCTGTATTTACCTTCATGAAGGCATCTCTTGATTGTAGACTTTGAAAATGACAGGCCTACCTCTTTGCGTCTTTGAGAGTGTTCCTGACTTGGCTAGGTGATGTGAAGGGGGTTTTCTTCACCATTGGATAGAATTCTACAGTCATCCAGTTTAGTTGTCTTCTGTGGTCTTCCAAACCTTTTGGTGTTGCTGAGCTTGTCAGTGCATCCCTTTTTTTTAATAAAAAAAAAGTACCAAATTGTTCATTTGGCTGCTCCTACAGCTTCTGTGATCTCTCTAATAGGTCTTTCTTTTCCAGTCTAATGATCCTTCATTTGCATCAGCTCCTTTTTGGAGAGCATGTTGAGAGCTTCCATGAACAGCTGCCAAATGCAAATTCAATACTTGGAATCAACTCCAGACTTCTTATCTCCATAATTTGTCATGAGCAAATGAGGAAACAGACCATAACAGGCCATGAAACTGCTTATCAGTTAATTGTCCCATTACTTTTGAATATGTAAAAATGGAGGTACGATGTAAAAAATGGCTGTAATTCCTAAATGGTTAATGCAGTGTTGTTTTTTTAAACTAAACCTCTTGAATTAAAGCTGAAAGTTTACACTTCAGTGACATCCGTATGGCTTCATTTCAAATCATCTGTATGGCTTCATTTCAAATGGTGATGGTGTACAGAGGCATAATTCTGAAAAATTGCTCAACTTCCCAAATACTTGTGGACCTGATTGTATGTGGAAGAGGGCGGATAGCACGTTCTTGCCTTAACCCTTCCCAGTTGTTAGCTGTCAGATAGGAAAGAGCTAGCTCGTGGGTGGGGCTTGGCAAATGACCAAATTGGGAGAAAACGGGATTAAAAAAACCCTGATCCTCTCTGTTGACCATACATCAGAGGGCATATTCATTGCTTTATCATAAAAAGGGGTAGGGCTGGGCAGCTGGAAATGAAGAAACTACTGAGATCTGTCACGTGCCAGGTTTGTGAATTACAGGTATGTAATGTAACTTTGACATTACATGAATAGTCAACTTGGTATCATGAACATTTGTATATATTATAGGAAATAATCCATTATGCTTTCATCGTACAGGTTTCTAAATGGAAACTGTACATATTTTAAATTCATATATGAATGACCAGGCTGGAATATCACAGGTCTCGAGTCATTTTTAAAAGTTACAGTGTATTTAAATCCAGGACATGACATTTTTCAGTTTGGTTTTGTAACTTTAAATTGCAAGGTAGTGAACAAAAGATCTAATTAGCACTGTAACTACTGAACACGCAAATACGTCTCTGTACATAGTTAGCATGTAGCACTTGAAGGTTTGTGATGAAGGTTTCTTGCAGTGTTGTAGTCGAGTCACTAAACCTCGAGTCCGAGTCCAGTCTCGAGTCCCCAGTGTTCACGTCTGAGTCAAGTCCGAGTCATTAAAGAAAATTTCAAGTCGAATCCGAGAACAAGACTCCAACCGCACCATTTGACAGTGCCTGTTGCTGCCTTTATGTGAAAGCGTCTCTGCTACCGTGTTGGACTAACGTTACTGCTCGGCTGCCCCATTTTAGTTAATAGGCTACAGATAAAAAGCTTGTTCATCACTCAGCAAGCCCCGCCCACTATCAACAGGGTAAATAACTTGAAAGAGGGTTAACACTAGCTAGTTCATCACTCAGCAAGCCCCGCCCACTATCAACAGGGTAAATAACATGAGAGAGGGTTAACACTAGCTAGTTCATCGCTCAGCAAGCCCCGCCCACTATCAACAGGGTAAATAATATGAGAGAAGGTTAACACTAGCTAGTTCATCGCTCAGCAAGCCCCGCCCACTATCAACAGGGTAAATAATATGAGAGAAGGTTAACACTAGCTAGTTCATCGCTCAGCAAGCCCCGCTATCAACAGGGCAATGAATATAGCGTGTCACCTCCTTCTCTGGGTGGAGTCTTACCAAATAATGATTGAAGTTCGAGGTTGTCCCTGTCGTCTCCTCGATAGTTCTTCTACATATGGAATACATAGCAGTGCATTTTTCCCCACTGCACTTGAAGTCTGTATAAGCAAAGCGGGCAATCCTAGGGGCGTCTCTCCAGGCATTTTAGCGCCATTAATGTTAGTTTGTTCCAGAACATGACGTATGAACAGGTGACTGTGCATCCTCTTGTACAAAATTACTATAAAAATTATTGTAGATATAAAAATCTTATGACAAATTATTATGGCATGTTACAAAAAATAAAGAAAAAATCTGAGTCCTCGTCTCCAATTTACAAGTCCGAATACACTTAATGCACAAGTCCAAGTCCGAGTCAAGTCACGAGTCCTTAAAATTAGGGCATGAGTCGGACTCGAGTACTACAAGCCTGGTTTCTTGTCCCTCTAAGGGAACTTTTAAAGGTGCTTTGAAGAACAGTACAACAGAGGATTTCTGTAGAATACTGTATATCTAAAACATCATTTATAAAGAAATTCAAGAGTAGTCAGGAAATTTCTACACTGAGTTTGATGCCGAGAAGAAGTGTGTTCCTTTTACTTTCTACAAACTACTCCACTTATGTGATGTAATTCATGCACACTTCCGGTTTCATATGTGGAACTTAATGAGGTCATGATAAAAACTGTTGTCACACAGAGAGAGAGAGAGAGAGAGAGCACAAAATGATCCTCTCTTGACCGGATAGCAAGGCCATTTGTGCTGCAGTACTTTCAGGGAGAAAAAGCTCCAGATTATCACGACAGTTCTGTCATCATCTCAAACCGTTTACTTTGACCTTGTTTTGGCAGATCAATAGATTTAAATTCAACCAGTGCTCAGTTTTCATAACATTTGTAATGTGGAAAAATCAGGATTGAATGAATCATGATCATGAACACAGGAAAGTGTTTTGGGGGATCCTGAATAAAGAACGTAATCTTTGTCATTTCTAATTTGTTCTTTGAGATTGGATATTTGATCCTTAGATTATATTGCGATCATAATACACACACATGCGCGCATGCTGAAAGCCTCTACTTAATCAATTATCTCCTGGTGTAGTTTACTGTAAACTGAACTCTGTAAATACAGCATTTTAGATTGACGTTAGCGTGATTGTATCTTTTCCTGTGACAGCTCAATCACTTACCTTCTCGTTGCTTTCTTCACTTCCATCTTACACTGCTTAGTGGGAGTCTGGAGAAGCTCCTGAAGGATGTGGAGTAAAATATCATGACTAATTTCATTCATTCAGTTATTTTCAGTAAGATTGATAGAATTAATTTAATACTCAGAAGCAGGATTTCTTTAAAGCTGTAATTTTTTTCATGAACATTTTGCATTTTTAAAGATTCAGAACACAATTTTAAGATTGTGCTGCTTCCAGTCAGTTATTTTAAAATTAATTATTACATTGGTAAATTGTTGAGTGTGATGGACTGCCATCTCACCCAGGTGGTATTCCTGCCACGCCCCCAGCATTCCCAGGATAGACTCCAGATCCAACGCTACTCTGACCTAGTTCTATCATACATTTTATTTCTAATTCAGAATTCACTAAAAAAAAGTAGAGGAGATACACCGAGTGAATTATTCTAGGATTTGGGCATTTTCCTGATGAGTGTGCGACAGATTAATGACGCATTGTCCAGATGGTGGACACTTATTCTGATTAATGTCCTCTCTTCAAAACAAGGACCACTCAAACATGACTCAGTCATGCACAAACCGATCCTCAGGAATGCACGTGTGGACTGAAATAATGAATCTGGTGTGTGATTGTAGGGTTTTATAAAAAGAGCTCACCGGAGCGATGCAGGGCTCCGAGCCGAGCCACTTGGGGCTCCATGGTGTTGGACCAGAGCTTGTCTGCGGTGCCTCATACAGGCTGTCTGTAGAGCCCTCCTTAAAAAAAACAAACAAAAAAAAACAATGACATGCCATGACAATTGAAGACAGGCTATTTACAGAGTGTTTATCGAATTTACTACAAAATGAAGGAGATACTGCAAGGACATTGTTAAGGGTTTTAATTTGAGTCAGAAGTGAACGTGAAGGCTAATGTTCCTCGCCATGATGAAAGTTTGTAGCCTCTTACTTAGCATTGTACAAACTGCATGTCTAAATGCATTCTTTTGATCCCTTAAACAGTTTAATACAATGGCAGAATCATTCACAGTTTTATTTAAAAAAAAAAGGCAGAAATTATTCTTTCAAAATTTAGGCCATGCCTCCTCATGTCTGATGTTTAATATTTAGTTAACGACGTGTCACACAGGGTTAGAAACCACAGCAGTAATTCTGCTTAATAGACTGATTTAATCATGAAGTTTATATGATGCAAAACTGGTATCTTTAGGTGTCACTTCAAGCAAACAGGGATTACATTGCGGCTCAGATTTGATGTTATTTGACCCTGAGATTAGCACAGACACGTATGACTGAGATTCATCAGACTATAGAAGGACACGTACTGTTGTTTGGCTCATGTTTGACAACATCGTACTGAACCTCCAGAAAATGGAGATATTTATTTATTATTATTGTAGACTATTATAGATAATTACAGATTTATGCCTCGTAATCTGTAATAAGCATGGTCATCTGTTCTGTAATCTCTTATCAGGTACTGCTTCCTGTGCTACGTTTTCTTTGCTCAGCTTTTCACACCTCTGTGCAGTGTTTCATGTCTTTGCAGGTGTGAAAGGCTCGTGCAATCAAACATTATCAAACTTTGCAGTGACATTAGATCGAAATACATGATGTGGAGATTAGAAACTGATGTTGTATAAAAGCATATATATATATATATATATATATATATATATATATATATATATATATATATAAATTTTTACCACCAGCAACTGTACACTGTGGGTAGACAATCATTCCTCCAGACCAACCAAAAGAGATCATTTCCAGAACAAACACAACATCTCAGTCATGCTGTATGAGAAGAGCCATGTAGCTGTATGTCTTACCAGACTGAAGCAGAAAAGGTTCATTTTGAAGCGACGTATCCCTTCCTTTCTACCTCAGAAGGAGAGTGTTCGAGTGCACACACACACACACATACCCGCACACACACACAAGCTCTGAGAGAGTGGCTGTTCGACACTCTGCGGCTTAAGAGGAAGCTGAAAATCCCTTCCATAATCCAATAGATGTACTATCAATCTTTTGCACTGAAAGGAGAAAGAGTCACCATAATGGCATCCTCGACTAGGGCAGCAGATATTTACAGTTGTTACAGCTTTGATTATTCAGTATAATCTGGAAGCTGACACTGCGGAAAGACTAAAATTCAACTAAAAATTACTTTCATAAAATTTTTTTGCTTATAAACTTGTGGATAAGTGAATAACATGGCAGAACGGAGTCACTTTTTAACCCTTAAAGCTGTACTGCCTTTCAGATTTTTCAAATGTAGGTCATAAAAATAATTTTCCTAACACCTAATTATTATTTTTTTGTTAGTGGACTGAAAGCTACTGAATTTGAATCACAGACTTCCAATTTTTAGTTTTTTTAACAGAACAATTAATGAATTTATCTCCACATGGCCCTAAATTCTCCGCTATTTTTTCCTGCTTCACCATGACCCAATACAAGATACTATGTCATGCATCACATGTTGGACTTTCCCCGTTCATGCAAGGAATTGTGGGATACAAATTTGAAACAGGAGAGAAAAACAGAGGATGTGAGTGTGCGAATGAAACATGAAAGGCCCACTACAGTAATGGAAAGCGAAAAGAAAAGACATTATGTTATATACTGTATGAAGGAAAGGAAACGCAGGACCAAACTTCCCAGCCACAGAATTGCCTGGGTTTTTTTTTTGAGATATTGCAGAAATAAATATATATCACAATGACTAAATTTCAGAGGGAACTAAATTTCACCGATTTTATGAAATCGAAAGGCCGTCTAGCTTTAACCATTAGTGATCCATTAATGGCTATAAATAAGACTATGTGAAGTGGTTTAAATTCATTTAGCGTTTCATGTTGCCACTTTTGATGAATGGCACAGACTCTAAACTGATGAGACTTTAAACTATGGAACACTTTTCTGAATCTCTGGACTAGATGCTTAACATGCACTGTGTACACAATGACAAGGTGATTATCTAGGTAAGTGTGTTATGAAGTGTAAAAAAAAAAAAAGAACTTCACGCTTCTGTACCTGAAATGCTTACATCAGCACCACACACACACTCTCATATCAGTGTCAGAGCTGTACTGAGAATGAACACCACTCAATTAATAACCGTTATATTTGTATTGATAAATTGATGTATTTGGAGGAGGGCAGTACGTAACAGTGCACTTATTAGTGCGTAATCCTCCACCTACAAAGTGACGTTCTATGGCAGGTTCACTTTCTAAACCAGCACAGCAGTGTGTGTATACTTGTCTAGGCCTCTTGACCTATATTTACAACGGCTTCAGTATAACACAGATGATGTAGAGTGACACATTATTCTTCCTTTAATCGCCAGGCCATGTCTATTTAGTATTCTGCCACTTTCTCTCTGTCTCTCTATCTCTCTCTTTCTCTCTCAAGGAAATCCTAATTCCCTCGTCTGAGGCACTGCAAACGCTAAACGCATTTGCACAACCCGGATTAAGCTCAAGCTAAAAAAAGACTTTTTCAATCAAGGTTTTTTTTTTCCTTTTACAGGATCTGGATGAAGCGAATGAATAGGTGATCTTATGACTGGTCAGAAGGTCTTGACTTGAGCTCTGAAAGTTGTGCTGACTTTAAGAAAAATCACATGCTGATTTTCTGGTATATTATTGTTTCTATGGTAACAGTTCATAATACAAGGACTTGTATGACAGACGCACAACATAATCTAAGCTGATTAATAAACATGCTGTTATTTAATCATTGATATTGTTGATAAGTTTTCTGTAAGGTTATATTCGTTTACCATTTTTGACAAGATACATGACATCGCTCTTATTAACTCCAAGTGATTGTGAGGAAACTGTTTATAGCTACTACAATACAGTGAATGTAACTCGAAATTGATAAAAAGTATGATGTCACCTTTTAAAAAATAACTAGATAGAACCTCGACGCCAACGGCGTTGATGGGGATGCCTCCGCCTGGTAGACTACACGCCTTATTAAGTTGTGATTTGGGGATGGACATTTGACCTCACAGTAATCATGACCTGGTGAAATTACTTGTATTAGCCTTGGAGATATTGTGTTCACAAGGTTTTCGGACAGACATTTGACCTCACAGTGACCTTGACCTTAGACCTTTTGATCTCAAAATCTAATCAGTTTATCTTTGTCCCGAAATGCACAAATGGTGAAAGCTTGGTGAAATTCCTTTCATCTGCCTTGGAGATATTGTGTTCACATGGTTTTCGGACAGACATCTGACCTCACAGTGACCTTGACCTTAGACCTTTTAATCTCAAAATCTAATCAGTTCATGTTTGTCCCAAAGCGCACAAATGGTGAAAGTTTGGTGAAATTCCTTTCATTAGCCTTTGAGATATCGCATTCACAAGGTTTCGGGACGGATGCACGCATGCACTCACGCACGGACGGAAGGTTTCGGGACTGACAGATGGACAACCCGAAAACATAATGCCTCCTGCACCTTACGGTGGCGGAGGCATAAAAATTGTCATAATTGGAACATTGTTGTGGTGTAAGAGGAAAACTTCTTATAGCAACTTCTCACCTTGAAATAAATCTGTGCTCATCTCATCTCATTATCTGTAGCCGCTTTATCCTGTTCTACAGGGTCACAGGCAAGCTGGAGCCTATCCCAGCTGACTACGGGCGAAAGGCGGGGTACACCCTGGACAAGTCGCCAGGTCATCACAGGGCTGACACATAGACACAGACAACCATTCACACTCACATTCACACCTATGGTCAATTTAGAGTCACCAGTTAACCTAACCTGCATGTCTTTGGACTGTGGGGGAAACCGGAGCACCCGGAGGAAACCCACGCGGACACGGGGAGAACATGCAAACTCCGCACAGAAAGGCCCTCGCCGGCCACGGGGCTCGAACCCGGACCTTCTTGCTGTGAGGCGACAGCGCTAACCACTACACCACCGTGCCGCCCCTAAATCTGTGCTGTGATTTAAAAAATAATAAAATAATTGATAGTTTAAAACAATCTGAGCATTTTTTTTTCAAAATAATTGAGATAACAGAAACAATAGACAAATAAAAACCTGCCAAAATGATTCTCTTTACTGTCTCGTGCTAATTGTCTTTTTTTTATTCAGCTAGCGTTATGTTTTGAATTGCTGTATGCAGGATACGAGACTCTCTTTATGCTCTCAAACACGTCCTTGTTCAAAATTAAGTGTCTGTTTTTCGAACAGGAATAAGAACAGCTGTATATTCATTTGGCATCTTCATGGTTTCTGTATCGATTTGCATATCAGCTTGTGCACAGTTTCAACCTCACTCTGCTTTTCTGTCACTCAGAAAGAGAAGAAACAGCAGTTAGAAATTGTTCTGATGGATGGTGAATTTAATCTCTCGATATTTTTCTCTGTCTGTCTCTCTATTTCTCTCACTCCCAGGATTGAGTTAGATTTGGATTCTAATATCGTTAGATTAAGCCTGTGGCAGTACATGCAAATACACACACACACACACACACACACAGAGGAGTTCTGATTGTGAAAATCAGCACACTGGACAATTCATATATCAATCAAAGGAAGTTTTGTAATAAATCCTTTTCGTAAGAAGCCAGTTCTGGTAACATGAAGATTGTGTGTTCAAATCCCAGGAGACTTATTATAGCTATATTTCTCATCACACTTAATATGTAAATATTTATATCATGAGCCAATATGTAAAGAATAAAACACAATAAGGTGACGTGATAGCTGTTATCAGGCTGAAATATATATATATATATATATATATATATATATATATATATATATATAATTACCTGGGGCGGCACGGTGGTGTAGTGCTCTAGCGCTGTCGCCTCACAGCAAGAAGGTCCGGGTTCGAGCCCCCATGGCCGGCAAGGGCCTTTCTGTGCGGAGTTTGCATGCTCTCCCCGTGTCCGCGTGGGTTTCCTCCGGGTGCTCCGGTTTCCCCCACAGTCCAAAGACATGCAGGTTAGGTTAACTGGTGACTCTAAATTGACCGTAGGTGTGAATGTGAGTGTGAATGGTTGTCTGTGTCTATGTGTCAGCCCTGTGATGACCTGGCGACTTGTCCAGGGTGTACCCCGCCTTTCGCCCGTAGTCAGCTGGGATAGGCTCCAGCTTGCCTGCGACCCTGTAGAACAGGATAAAGCGGCTGGAGATAATGATATATATATATATATATATATATATATATATATTATTACCTGGGGCGGCACGGTGGTGTAGTGCTCTAGCACTGTCACCTCACAGCAAGAAGGTCCGGGTTCGAGCCCCGTGGCCGGCGAGGACCTTTCTGTGCAGAGTTTGCATGTTCTCCCCGTGTCCGCGTGGGTTTCCTCCGGGTGCTCCGGTTTCCCCCACAGTCCAAAGACTAGGTTAGGTTAACTGGTGACTCTAAATTGACCGTAGGTGTGAATGTGAGTGTGAATGGTTGTCTGTGTCTATGTGTCAGCCCTGTGATGACCTGGCGACTTGTCCAGGGTGTACCCCGCCTTTCGCCCGTAGTCAGCTGGGATAGGCTCCTGCTTGCCTGCGACCCTGTAAGACAGGATAAAGCGGCTACAGATAATGAGATGAGATGAGATTTTACTACCTCACCCATGATGGAGTAAGCAGGGTGAGGTATTGTAATCAGTATAGTTTGTTTGTGTTTGTTTGTGTTTGTTTACAATCTAGCGTCTAGACGGTTGGACCGATTGACTTCAAATTTTCAGGGTAGGTGGGCAATAGTCCGTAGATTACCTGATTACATTTTGGGGGTAATCGGGTCAAGGTGAAGGTCAAGGCCACCTGAAAGGTCAACCTTTCGGTCAAAATAACACATTTTCCATTATAACTCAAAAACGGTTGCTGATAGACAGATGTTTACTATTATGAGCATATAGAAACTCTCATATGAGCTTTCATTTGGCACCATGATCTTTGACCTTGAGTGACCTTGAAAGGTCAAACTCAAGGTCATGGATTTTCAGAGGGCTGTAACTTGAAGACGGTTGATGGTAAATAGATATTTACCAATATCATCTTATAGAAAGTGCCATATGGGCTTTCATTTGGCACCATGATCTTTGACCTTGAGTGATCTTAAAAGGTCAAACTGAAGGTTCTGGGTTTTCAAAGGGCTATAACTTTAAAATGGTTCACGATAGCCAGGTGTTTACCATTATCAACATATAAGAAGTCCCATATGGGCTTTCATTTGGCACCATGACCTTTGACCTTGAATGACTTTGAAATGTTAAACTCAGGGTTGTGGATTTTCATAGGGCTATAACCCTGATGATTGAGAAATATTACCATTATCAACATATAGATATCAAATAAGTGCTGTGGAGCGAAGTTTGTTTTGCCTGGCAACACTTGTTTTCTGATTGATATTCCTCTTATATCACAGAAAGTATATTCATTAAAGAACATGTCATACTTTTTATTTATTCACACTTAGTTTGACGTCTGCTAAACGTCAGTTCCTCCTCTCGTGTACGTTATAGCAGCTATAAACAGTCATTCCTTCACCAGTCTGTCTTTTTATCTGTCTCTTGAAATGAGTAAGACAAAAATACAGCTTTTCATATTACCAAGAAACCACAAAGTGGAACCTCGTCTGTCCTGGATGTCAGAAAACATTAGTTACAGCTTTACCTCTGACTGTTATGAAACACTAACGCTGGAGACTCCTTCCATAAAGGTTAAATATGTCTAATACCTGTTACTATAGAAACAAAACGTATCGAACGAGCGTATAAATATAAACCTGTGATTTATAGATGCTGTTATAGAAAATGAATCAGCACCTTCTGACCAATCAGGTCGGAGAATTCAGCAGCAGAATTCAGCACAGAGTAAATCTACTGAGATAAAACTCTCAGTGATCTAAATGGCTGAGGAACTGATACAGGAAATGTTTGTTGTTTATTGTTTATTTGTACATTGATATAGAGCTGAAACATACACATTTGGAACATTTAGAAGTTTTTTTGGTTGGCCTTCGATGTATGTAGATCCATACCTTTAATTATTCTTAAGAAAGCTTGAAAGAAATCTTGAAGGACTTTTCTCAGACTGCATTCTGTTACAGCTTCAGCTTCCTCTTAAATATAAAGTAATTGCGAAAAGTCAGAAAATTATTATTATAATTTTTTTAGATTGTTCAAATTCCTCTCAACTTCCACTTTGACCGTACTTTGAAGTCATGATCACTTCATCTGAAATTTTCTTCCCATTTTTACTTTCTTATTCGATTTGTAAAATTCAGAAGGAAAGATGTGGTGGCATCTGACTGATGGATCACTTTCTCCTACGACTTGATCCATACTCCTGTATCCCATCTCATCTCTCATCTCATTATCTCTAGCCGCTTTATCCTTCTACAGGGTCGCAGGCAAGCTGGAGCCTATCCCAGCTGACTACGGGCGAAAGGCGGGGTACACCCTGGACAAGTCGCCAGGTCATCACAGGGCTGACACATAGACACAGACAACCATTCACACTCACATTCACACCTACGGTCAATTTAGAGTCACCAGTTAACCTAACCTGCATGTCTTTGGACTGTGGGGGAAACCGGAGCACCCGGAGGAAACCCACGCGGACACGGGGAGAACATGCAAACTCCACACAGAAAGGCCCTCGCCGGCCACGGGGCTCGAACCCAGGACCTTCTTGCTGTGAGGCGACAGCGCTAACCACTACACCACCGTGCCGCCTACTCCTGTATCCATTTTTTACAATCTGCCTTTCACACTTCTTTCCACATGATGGCGCTGCTGTCACTGCCCAAATTTCTCATTGCTCATGTGGGCAAAAATAAAAATACTGCTTTCATAATTCTACAGCACAACTCAGCCACTCAGTGATGATAATGATGATAATGACCATGATGATGACGACGATGATGATGATGATGACCTAGATCACGATGTTCTCCCTCATTCAGTCGTTTTCTATTCATAAATGCTTTTTTTAGGGCTTTGAATCTCATCTTCCCCCCTTTTCAAATGCAAATCAGAAGATATTTGCATGGAATAAGATTTAAAGTAGACATCTTGCTGATTTCTAAGCCGTAAAAGATGTCAGAAGAAGGAGAAAAATGACTACAGGTGCAAAGTGTCCAGAGAGGTCAACGAGAGGAGGAAAAAGAAGAGGAAGACGAAGAAGAAGAAGAAAGACCCTGAGGATGATCTATATGAGCTGCAATAAAGCTCCAAATCCACCGGTGATATGGATGGGCCTAGCGTCATTGATTTTCCGTGCCCTTGTTCAGTTATTCGTAAATTGTTGGAGCTGTTGGCCTTCACTTTTCACGTCAGTCCACAGCCTTGAGTTGGAACACAGCCAGTTAAATTGATGTGGCCTACATGCAACGGCACTTAGTGGTGAGAACTGCGGATCGTCAGTGATCTATCATAACTTTTTTTTAAATGTAGATATACAGTATATTAATGAATGATGCTGCATCATAAATTATTGGGACAAATCTGAAAACACAGAGTAACTTGGTTTAATTTAAATTCGATTATTTGATTAATCTTGGATCAGATTTACATTCATGAAAACAGACTTATTTGAGGTTGTAATTTAACCAAGAGCAAAGCTTTTAAAGGTAGACTGCCTTTCAGATTTTTCAAGTGTAGGTTGTGAAAAGAATTTTCCCCGACACCCAATTATTTTTGTTTCGTGGACTGAAATCTGCTGAATTCAAATCACAGACTCCCAATTTTATTAGGTTTTTAAAAATAGAATGATTAATGAATTTAGGGGCACATGGCCCTAAATTCTCTGCTATTTTTTTCCTGCTTCACCATGACCCAATTCAAGATACTACGTCATGCATCACGTGGTGGGCTTTCCCCATTCGCGCAAGGCATTGTGGGATACAAATTTGAAACAGGAGAGAAAAATGGAGGACGTATGTGAGGTGTGTGTGAATGAAATGTGAAAGACCGACTACAGTAATGGAAAGCGAGAAGAAAAGACGTTATGTTATATACGAAGGAAAGGAAACGCAGGACCAAACTAATAAATATGGGCACTCAGCGAGCACCTCAGTGTGATCAGCTGTCCGTTTAGCGACAGAATGATGGAACTGTCAGTGCACGCTCAAAGGTAAACCTGTAGATGGCAGTAATGCAACACTGTGGATGCCAGCTGCCGTAAAACCCAAAAGAAGAAGAAGAAGGTAAACCTGCGCATGCGCACACAGACTTCCTCTGTGCTTGACTGTGCGAAGCGAGTGATTTCATGCACATTATTTGCTCTGGAATCCCCTCAAATTAAATAATTTCTCAGCCACAGAATGGCCTGTTTTTTGGGGGGGGTTTTTTGTATATTACAGAAATAAACATATATCACAATGAACAAATTTCAGAAGCAACTAAATTTCACTGATTTTATGAAATCAAAAGTCCGTCTAGCTTTAAGGTTTAAAACTCATAATATCAGATTGGCTTAAATTTGCATGTTTGACCTTCATATTACATTATTTAGTGCTACGTTAGATGTGAGGCTAACATCAAATATCTACCAATAGCTCAAAACTAAACAGGTTGAGAAACGCATTATATCACAAGGCATAATGAGAATGATGTGGCTCAAACTATTAAATACAATTAAAAGCAGATAGAGAGCCGCATTTGTGATTTCTGATTTTATTAAAAGTGTTGATTCCATAATGCTCTTCTGGCTGCATCCAACAAAAACCAAACATAAAATTTGTAGCACTTTCATTAAAAAAAAAAACACTTACCGTTCTTGCTTTCACTGGACAACATGTGCTTATTTTCTTTTAGCTTCTCCCTCAAAGGTATTTAAGGGGGAAAAAATGATGATCAAGTAAATAATCTGCCTTGTTCACATTCATTACACTTGCGACTGTATTTCATATGCCTTTTCTCAAATGCTGCTGATGACATTTTGAAGAATTTCAGCCCAAATAGATCTGATCTCGGGGGAGTGTCACTCTGTGTGATCACCTTGCTCGACTCTCACTGATCGTCTGGATGAATCTACAGTCTGGGCTAGAAGGAAATCAGCTCCAGACTCACTTTTTGCTTCTCCATTCCATTCTGTGTGTTTTTTCTTACCACTGTTGGTGGTGCTGTTGCATTCTGTATCCAAAAATCCAAACTTGTTGGATTTTAAAAATCTCATATTGAAAGACAAAGGGGTTTAACCCTCCGAGCACATTTACACCAACCATTCCTGAAAATAAGTATATTGTAGATGAGGATGGAGATACAGTCTTCTTCTCTTCTGCTTCTTCTTCTTCTCCTCTCAGCTGCTCCTGTTAGGGGTTACCACAGTGGATCATTTGGATCCACATATTTGATTTGGCATAGGTTTTACACCAGATGCCCTTCCTGACACAACCCTCCCCAATCTATCCGGGGTTGGGACCGGCACTAAGTATGCACTGGCTTGTGTGACCCCAGTGGCTGGGTATTTGATCTAATATGTATGTCTTTGAACTGTGAGAAGAAACCCACACAGACACAGTTAGAACATGGAAACTCCACACAGAAAGGCCCCCGTCGGCCATGAGGTTCGAACCCGGAACCTTCTTGCTTTGAGGTGACAGTGCTCACCACTGCACCACTGTGCTGCCCAGACTGTAGATACAGTAGATGATGGCAAATTGTCTGGAAAAGGGCTTTTGACAGAAAATTGCACCCTTGCTCGCCGGCCGTAATAATACTTGAATGTCACTGTTAAAAATGACATGATTTGGCGGCACGGTGGTGGAGTGGTTAGTGCCATCGCCTCACAGCAAGAAGGTTCTGGGCTCGAGCCCAGTGGCCAACAGGTACCTTTCTGTCTGCGTGGGTTTCCTCCATGTGCTCCAGTTTCCCTCACAGTCCAAAGACATGCAGTTAGGCTAACTGGCTACTCTAAATTATCCATAGGTGTGAATATCTGAGCTGTGGTCAGACATGGGTCATATGGCAGCTACCAGTGGTGCCTTCGTATGCCTTCGACTTGGCCATGGTGAGCTGCGTCCTTCATAATTCAGCTGCAAGAAAGGATGATTAGCCACCCCAAACTTCAACTTTGATCATGAAAGAAAATCCTGAACACATTAATG
Source organism: Neoarius graeffei (assembly GCF_027579695.1). Lineage (NCBI taxonomy): Eukaryota > Metazoa > Chordata > Actinopteri > Siluriformes > Ariidae > Neoarius > Neoarius graeffei. The sequence goes on from NC_083593.1 coordinate 5,079,016, forward strand.
GAAATGGAAAAAGGGTGACTAGTTTAGGTTTAAACCCTGCCTCTGAACATCTGATCTGTTTGCTGTTTATGTGCTTAGTTATGACTAAGCAAGTTCAGGTTTCACACGCAGACAGCGCCCGGCTTTTGATCTGCCCTCGTGTCATGAAAAGATGCACAACCTGAGATGATTTGAGCTGTTGTTTATGTGCCAGGCTCGCAGAGAGAAAGCAAAAACATCAATCCATCACTAATATCTCAGAGAAACAACATCATATGTCATAACTCAGCGGAATCGGGAAGTGCCATTTCTTTTAGAGGAGACGATTTAGGGTGTGAAGAAGGTCGGCAACCTGATAACCTTAAGACAAATAAGAAAAGGAGCGTGCAGAAGGAGGGAGGAACGGAGTGATATTTTTCTCTCCTCCGGCTCCATTGCTATTCTCTCCCCCCCAGGCTGCTCACATGCCTATGTTGACCTCTGACCCCTGACTGTGCTCGGAATCTGAACCCGGAGGGTCGCAACCTCGTGACTTCTGAGGCGACCTCCTGAACCCTTGATGCTTTTCAGTCAAAAAGTGAAACAGTTTGGCCGAACTCTTGTTGGCCGCTCCAGCAAAGGTATGCAAGTGTGCTGACCCCGTACGACCTTTCATTAGCTCTTCCTTTTATTGCTGTGCCTCCTGGACCCAGCTGCCTCATCAGCACATCACAGAGAGGAAGAGAGCGGGAGATGTGGGTTTGAGCAAACACACTCTTGTTTTACTTCAGACTTTTTTTGTTGCTTTGTTTTGTAGGACTTCCCTGTCCCGTATCCTCTGTTTATCTGACACTTAAGACTCGATGCCATTTGGAAACATTCCTGGACAATGTTTAAGTCAAAGTCAAAATGTTTCAAAGATACAGTGTCTTGCAAAAGTATTCATCCCCCTTGGTGTTTGTCCTGTTTTATCGCATTACAAGCTGGAATTAAAATGGATTTTTGGGGGGTTAGCACCATTTGATTTACACAACATGCCTACAGCTTTAAAGGTGCAAATTGTTGTTTTATTGTGACACAAACAATAATTAAAATGAAACTAGATAGAACTCGACGCCAATGGCGTTGATGGGGATGCCTCCGCCTGGTAGACTACACGCCTTATTAAGTTGTGATTTGGGGATGGACATTTGACCTCCTCTCGAGAGGAACCAGCTGAGGTGGCTCGGGCATCTTTTTCGGATGCCTCCTGGACGCCTCCCTGGGGAGGTGTTCCAGGCATGTCCCCCCGGGAGGAGGCCCCGGGGAAGACCCAGGACACGCTGGAGGGACTATGTCTCTCGGCTGGCCTGGGAACGCCTCGGTGTTCTTCCCGAGGAGCTGGCCGAGGTGTCTGGGGAAAGGGAAGTTTGGGCTTCCATGCTTAGACTGCTGCCTCCGCGACCCGGTCCTGGATAAGCGGAAGAAGACGAGACGAGACGAGACATTTGACCTCACAGTAATCTTGACCTGTGACCTTTTAACCTCAAAATCTAATCAGTTCATGTTTGTCCCAAAGCGCACAAATGGTGAAAGTTTGGTGAAATTCCTTTTATTTGCCTTGGAGATATTGTGTTCACAAGGTTTTCGGACAGACATTTGACCTCACAGTGACCTTGACCTTAGACCTTTTGGTCTCAAAATCTAATAATTTCATCTTTGTCCCAAAGTGCACAAATGGTGAAAGTTTGGTGAAATTCCTTTCATTAGTCATTGAGATATGGTGTTCACAAAGTTTGGGGATGGACATTTGACCTCACAGTAATCTTGACCTGTGACCTTTTAACCTCAAAATCTAATAGTTTATGTTTGTCCCAAAGCGCACAAATGGTGAAAGTTTAGCCTTTGAGATATCACGTTCACAAGGTTTCGGGACGGACGCACGCACGCACGCACGGATGGACGGACGGACACACCACAGAGTGGGCAGGGCTTTATGGAAGAGTGGCCAGAAAAAAGCCATTGCTTAAGGAAAAAAAATCAGAAAACACGTTTGGAGTTTGCCCAACAGCATGTTGTAGACTCCCCAAACACATGGAAGAAGATTCTCTGGTCAGATGAACCTAAAATTGATCTTTTTGACCATCATGGGAAACACCATGTGTGACGCAAACCCAAGACCCTGAGAACACCATTCCTACAGTGAAGCATGGTGGTGGCAGCATCATGCTGTGGGGATGTTTTTCATCTGCAGGGACAGGAAAGCTGGCCAGGATTGAAGGAAAGATGGATGGCACTAAATACAGGGCAATTCTGGAAGAAAAACTGTTTGAGTCAGCCAGAGGTTTGATCAAATGGCCTAATCAAAGCCCAGACCTCAATCCAATTGAGAATCTGTGGCATAACTTGAAGATTTCTGTACACCAACACAACCCATCTAACTTGAAGGAGTTGGAGCAGATTTGCCTGGAGGAATGGGCAAAAATACCAGTGGCTAGATGTGCTAAGCTCTTAGAGACATACCCCAAGAGACTTACAGCTGTAATTGCAGCAAAAGGTGGCTCTATAAAGTATTGACTTTGGGGGGGTGAATACCTATGCACATTCCAGATGTCTGTTTTTTCATCTTAATTATTGTTTGTGTTACAATAAAAAACAGTTTTCACCTTTAAAGCTGTAGGCATGTTGTGTAAACCAAATGGTGCTAATCCCCCAAAAACCTATTTTAATTCTAGCTTGTATTGCGACAAAACAAGATAAACACCAAGGGGGATGAATACTTTTGCAAGACACTGTACATTAAGATTTTTTTGTTGTCAATTTATAAACAATCTGTCCTGCATATGATGAGTGTAATATTTATTTTCATTTATTTAACATGCTTTTATTTAAATTTACCAAGCCTGCTTATAATTGGCTGATTTTTTTACCTCACCTGCGACGGAGTAAGCAGGGTGAGGTACTGTAATCAGTGCGGTTTGTTTGTGTGTCCTGCTTGTTAACAATCTAGGCTCTAGACGGTTGCACTGATTGACTTCAAATTTTCAGGGTCGGTGAATAATGGTCTGTAGATTACCTGATTAAATTTTGGGAGTAATCGGGTCAAGGTGAAGGTCAAGGCCACCAGAAAGGTCAACCTTTCGATCAAAATAACATACAGTGGGGCAAAAAAGTATTTAGTCAGTCACCAATTATGCAAGTTCTCCCACTTAAAAAAATGAGAGAGGCCTGTAATTTTCATCATAGGTATACCTCAACTATGAGAGACAAAATGAGAAAAAAAAATCCAGAAAATCACATTGTCTGATTTTTAAAGAATTTATTTGCAAATTATGGTGGAAAATAAATAAGTATTTGGTCAATAACAAAAGTTCATCTTAATACTTTGTTATATACCCTTTGTTGGGAATGACAGAGGTCAAACGTTTTCTGTAAGTTTTCACAAGGTTTTCACACACTGTTGCTGGTATTTTGGCCCATTCCTCCATGCAGATCTCCTCTAGAGCAGTGATGTTTTGGGGCTGTCACTGGGCAACATGGACTTTCAACTCCTTCCAAAGATTTTCTGTGGGGTTGAGATCTGGAGACTGGCTAGGCCACTCCAGGATCTTGAAATGCTTCTTACGAAGCCACTCCTTCGTTGCCCTGGCGATGTGTTTGGGATCATTGTCATGCTGAAAGACCCAGCCACGTTTCATCTTCAATACCCTTGCTGATGGAAGGAGGTTTTCACTCAAAATCTCACGATACATGGCCCCATTCATTCTTTCCTTTACACAGATCAGTCATCCTGGTCCCTTTGCAGAAAAACAGCCCCAAAGCATGATGTTTCCACCCCCATGCTTCACAGTAGGTATGGTGTTCTTTGGATGCAACTCAGCATTCTTTCTCCTCCAAACATGACAAGTTGAGTTTTTACCAAAAAGTTCTATTTTGGTTTCATCTGACCATATGACATTCTCCCAATCCTCTTCTGGATCATCCAAATGCTCTCTAGCAAACTTCAGACGGGCCTGTACTGGCTTAAGCAGGGGGACACGTCTGGCACTGCAGGATTTGAGTCCCTGGCAGCGTAGTGCGTGATGGTAGCCTTTGTTACTTTGGTCCCAGCTCTCTGCAGGTCATTCACTAGGTCCCCCCGTGTGGTTCTGGGATTTTTGCTCACCATTCTTGTGATCATTTTGACCCCACGGGGTGAGATCTTGCGTGGAGCCCCAGATCGAGGGAGATTATCAGTGGTCTTGTATGTCTTCCATTTTCTAATAATTGCTCCCACAGTTGATTTCTTCACACCAAGCTGCTTACCTATTGCAGATTCAGTCTTCCCAGCCTGATGCAGGTCTACAATTTTGTTTCTGGTGTCCTTTGACAGCTCTTTGGTCTTGGCCATAGTGGAGTTTGGTGTGTGACTGTTTGAGGTTGTGGACAGGTGTCTTTTATACTGATAATGAGTTCAAACAGGTGCCATTAATACAGGTAACGAGTGGAGGACAGAGGAGTCTCTTAAAGAAGAAGTTACAGGTCTGTGAGAGCCAGAAATCTTGCTTGTTTGTAGGTGACCAAATACTTATTTTACCGAGGAATTTACCAATTAATTCACTAAAAATCCTACAATGTGATTTCCTGGATTCTTTCCCCCCATTCTGTCTCTCATAGTTGAAGTGTACTTATGATGAAAATTACAGGCCTCTCTCATCTTTTTAAGTGGGAGAACTTGCACAATTGGTGGCTGACTAAATACTTTTTTGCCCCACTGTATTTTCCATTATAACTCAAAAACGGTTGCCGATAGACAGATGTTTACTATTATGAGCATCTAGGAACTCCCATATGGCCTTTCATTTGGCACCATGATCTTTGACCTTGAGTGGCCTTGAAAGGTCAAACTCAAAGTCACAGATTTTCAGAGGGCTGTAACTTGAAGACGGTTGACAGTAGACAGATATTTACCCATATCAACTTATAGGAAGTGCCATATGGGTTTTCATTTGGTACCATGATCTTTGACCTTGAGTGACCCTGAAAGGTCAAACTGAAGGTTCTGGGTTTTCAAAGGGCTATAACTTTAAAATGGTTCACGATAGCCAGATGTTTACCATTATCAACATATAAGAAGTCCCATATGAGCTTTCAGTTGCCACCATGACCTTTGACCTTGAATGACTTTGAAATGTCAAACTGAAGGTCTTGGATTTTCATAGGACTATAACCAGACAGCTAATGATTGAGAAATATTACCATTATTAACATATAGGTATAAAATAAGTGCTGCTGGGCGAGGTTTGTTTTGCCTGGCAACACTTGTTTTCCCATTTTTTTAGATTAAGGTTTTACAACTTTCATTGCCGTGTCAGCTGAACAGATTTCAGTCATTTCTCAAAACATGAATTTGCCAAAATTATACATTTATTTCTAAATACAGCAATACACTGCAAAAACCTGCAAATGAACATGTCCTGAACAAAGATGATTTCATGGAATAGCTCTCGTTCTGAGATTATTAGAAAACAAATATAAGGCTATAAAGCCTATTTCTAAACATCTGACATTTGAATTTGTTCTTATGTTATTTCAAGCATTTGTTTTTTAGGAGAAGCAAAATTATCTATCAAGTATTATCTACACTACAAAAAAATGCCATCTTACCAAGTTTTATCTTGAATATAGTCAAATATAGCGAGTATTTATTATAATAAGATTGCAGTAACCCAAATATAAGATGATTAAATCTATTTCTATCTATTTTTATTCATTTCAATTTTTAAATTTTCTTATTCTATTGGCAGATCTTTTGAGAAATAAATGCTTAAAATTAGCAACCTTATCTGTCAATAGAAGAAGAAAATGTTTTTTATATGGAAATCACTTAAAAAAAAAACACCACCAACAACAAAAACCAATAATAATAAATACCAGATAAATTTGACTATATGCAAGATATTTTCATTTCCTAAGCTGGCTCGAACCCAGGACCTTCTTGCTGTGAGGCGACATCGCTAACCACTACACCACCCCTGAACTTGGGATATAGATTTAATTATCTTAAACCAGTTTTAAGGTAATTTCATAATGAGAAACATTACATAAATGATTACACTTTCAATCAATCAAAGATAAATACGAGAAGGGCCCTCAGTTGAGTGCATACCTCCGCCAAGCTACAAATCTAGATTTGCATTGAAATCTAATCATTTGTTCCGTGACGGCTCACCTTTCCTCAAAAGTTCATCAAAATCCATTCACTACTTTTTGAGTTATGTTGGGAACAAACAAACAGAGACGAAAACGTAACCTCGTCCAACAAAGTTGACATAGGTAATTAAGTAATTAATCATTTAACGTATGTTATTTTTGCAGGGCAGATGTTTGAACCCTGCTGTAGCTTGTAAGTGTGCCAAACGGCAATTTATTTTAACAATAAAATTGGTTTATTCTTAATTATATACGAACAAGAAGTTAACTTACTATCATGAGAACATAAAGCCTTGTCTAAAGTACATGTTTGCTGCTTATTTAACCCCAAGTGCTGGTTTGTGTTTGCTCAGGTTTGTGTGTGTGTGTGTGTGTGCGTGTGAGAGAGAGAGTTTGTGATCATACATGCACACACATACACCCACCAGCTTTTTCCCACTGCCCTCTCCATGATCTCTGACCCCTGGTGACCTTACATCATGAGCTGGCCTTTCATTGCCGATGGGCGGGAGACAGTGGGTATAATTACACGCCAGGCGTGAGCAGGCGCTGTAAAACTGTTCATGCTTAATGATGACAATGCACTTGTGGTGCTTGTTACCTTTTAATTGGGCCAGCTTGTGCATGTTGTTGCTCTTTTTACAAGACGGCGGCGGTGCGAGTGCCTCCGGGCTCTGACTGCGATCCGCTTCTTGCTATTCGGAGCTGAGCCTTGCTTTTTGAGCACAGTTTAGTGGAGTTTTCACTGCACTGACATTGTTCAGAACGTGCTGATTTAACAGTTCTGTAAACACCTCTGCGGCTCAGAAGAACTGCAGCAGCAAAGTGAATGTACATAGCTAACAGGTTAAACAGTCTAGCTCACCTATCCTATTAATACTCACCTCAAGCAATACGAGCTATGCTGTATCTCATTATTAATAATGAGTCAGGAAATTAGCCAAACTGATCAGTTTTGTGAATTTTAGAAATGGTCTGTTGTTGAGAAAAAAAACCACACACCCGCAAGTAAAAACAGGCCTACAGGGCTAATTTTTGTTTTCCTCAGTGAAATTTGCCATCATTTCACTTCTATCATTCATATCACCTCCAGCTTTTTATTACAGTTCCAAGGTAAAACTTTGGGAGGTGGAGTCTAAATGATACAACATTAGTGCTAATGCAAAAAAGTGATTGTCCAAGATGGCCACCACCATCACAGAGGTCTTCATACAAAGGTACTTCAAAAAGTTCTCAGAAACAAGGGGTGTAACTCCCATTTTGGGGTATAACTGTATACTATAAAGCCTTACATCACTGTCCACAAAAAAATCAAATGTTTGAAGCAATCACAGAAAAAAGGAGAGAAAAGCTTCGAGCTGGCGTGTTGTTGCTCCAGGACAATGCGCCCATCCACACAGCACAGGTGGCGGGGCAGAAGCAGGCAAATATGGCTTTGAACTGTTGCCCCGTGCACCTTACTCACCCAACCTGGCATTGTCTGACCTCTGTCTGTTTCCCCAAACTGAAATCCCACTTGCGTGGTCGCCATTGTGATGATGAGGTCATTCATGCTGTTGAGGAGGATCTGGAGGCTCAAGATGTGACCACCTTCTGCGACGGGATAGTGAAGCTTGAACCTCGGTGAACCATGGGCATTGACGTTAAAGGAGACTATGTTGAAAAATAATACAAGAACAATCTTTCTACTGTGACATTTTCTGAGTGAAGGAGGCCGAGAACTTTTTGAAGTATCCTCGTACATCATTTTGTTTATACAGTAAATCTTACTGAAGACCTGGGTGTTTATAAAAAGTTTAGAGGTTTTAGTATTTCAGGAGATAAACACACAGATGACACAGATTGAAAGGTTTTTATTACAAACACTAAAAGGAAATAGGACTAGTTAGAGACTTTGACTAAAATCACAGTAATTTGCGCTAGCTGTTACAAACCGGGACGTCTGGTCACCGTACCCTATAGATCCGGAATGGTAAGAGATACAGAATGACACTTAGTGAGGAAAAGTTGCGCCCTGCCACCCTGAACAAAATAAAAAAAAATTGATTGAAAAAAATCATGAAAATTGACAGAGTGATTGAAAAAATCCCGTTTTTTATGGATCTTTCTGGTTCGGTGATCTGGATCAGCACCAAAAGTCATAGCAACGTAATTCAGCCCAGAGGTATTCTTCATGTGAAATTTGGTGATGATTGGTTGAAAACTGAGAGAGAAATAACATCCTAAAAAACGTGATTAAGAATAATAAGAATAATAAAGTAGAAAGCTCCAGAGTGGGAGTAACAATTTGCATCAGCGCTACTAGCACAAATTAAAAATAGTGAGTGTGAATCTAAAAAAAAAAACAGTCTAGAATGGTGTGTAAGTATGCAATTTGAGATACAGCCCTAGTCTGCAGACATCACATCACATCATATTGTTCTTCCACTATTTACATTGTTACTGCATTATATGGATAAACTGGGTCAATTTTTCTGACACGCACAATCACCGAGCCACATTATCACAGCGCATGTATGTCCACCAGTGTTGTATTTGTCACTAAACCTTGAGTCCAAGTCCAGTCTCGAGTCCCCAGTGTTCAAGTCCAAGTCATTAAAGAAAATTTCGAGTCGAGTCCAAGAACAAGACTCCAACCGCACCATTTGATGATGCCTGTTGCTGCCTTTATGTGAAAGCGTCTCTGCTACTGTGTCGGACTAACGTTACTGCTCAACTGCCCCATTTTAGTTAATAGGCTACAGATAAAAAGCTTGTTCATCTCTCAGCAAGCCCTGCCCACTATCACCAGGGCAAATAACATGAGGAAGGGTTAACACTAGCTAGTTCATCGCTCAGCAAGCCCTGCTATCAACAGAGCAAGGAACATAGCGTGTCACTTCCTTCTCTGGGTGGAGTCTTACCAAATGCCAACTGAAGTGCGAGGTTGTCCCCGTCGTCTCCTCGATAGTTCTTCTACATATGGAACACATAGCAATGCATTTTTTCCCACTGCATGAGAAGTCTGTATAAGCAAAGCGGACAATCCTAGGGGCGTTCTCGCCAGGCATTTTAGCGCCATTAACATTAGTTTGTTCCTGAACATGACGTATGAACAGGTGACTGTGTATTCTCTTGCACAAAATTAGTATAAAAATTAATGTAGATATAAATATGACAAATTATTATGGCATGTTACAAAAAATAAAGAAAAAATCTGAGTCCTCATCTCCAGTTTACGAGTCCGAATACACTTAATGCACGAGTCCGAGTCATCAGTGGTCAAGTCCAAGTCAAGTCACCAGTCCTTAAAATTAGGGCACGAGTCGGACTCGAGTACGACAAGCCTGATGTCCACCATCTTGTGTATGCATTGTTAATCTAAAATTGGAGAGATCTCAATTCCCATTGCTAATGACTTGTTTTAGATATGAAGGAATTCATTTATCACTTATATTTTTCAACTTTCCTATCGAGTATGTGCTGAAACTAGCAGAAATTAAGAATATACAGTATTATTGTAAAGAAAATCCTTTCATGGCCTGGTTGAGGCTCAGCAGGGGTTGTGTAGAAACGCTAAAAAACAAAACAGAGCGGAAATTTCTCCAGAGACTTAAATATCTTTAAAGCTCCATTCACCTCTAAGCACCTGTTTGTTACCAATGGGACTATTCAATAGGACATTCGATTCCTCAGCAAAACGAAGCTGCATTTGTTTTTCCCAAGTGCAATCGCCCACTTTAATTCCCACCCTGTTTGCACACTATTTAATGCTGCTTCTTGTTATTCCTTTCCGGGCCGTCCCCTGACTGCTCAGCATGAATTGTGGCCGTGTATACGTTAACAGGATAGCACAGTAAACCTGTTTTCTGGTCAGCTATTATGCCATTCTTCTGCAGGCATAAACAGGCAAATGAAGAGTTATGCTCGCTGTTAATCCTCTGACGCTTGTGGCCTTGGCTCTGTAGCTGCCGAATCCCCTAACGTGAACGATGCTTGTTCACAGCTGTGTATGACTCACAGCTCCGTCGGCCCAACAAGAGACACAAAGCTCACACACGCACCAGGGCGTTTTTTCCACAAAACCTGCTGTATGTGAGAATGGGATTTTCAGAACGCTGATGGTGTGCGTGTTTTGTAAGGGTGCACTTAGAAGATCTGGAATAACCAAAGGCTTTGTTTATTCGTGCTGTCATTTCAGTTCATTACTTAAAGGACGAGGCAGCACAGAGCTTTGACTTTTGACCTCTACGAGTAGCATTTCTGCATGTTTGCACAGAAGCCCTTGACCACTGCACATACACAGGAATCTGTATAGACTTTTGACCTCCTTTTTTTATTGCAGGTTGGGCGTTTGGTGCTTTGCATACATTAGATTAATAGGCACGATTTACTTATAATCAAATCTTCTACTAAACTGACCCCATGATCAGCATGTCCTAGCGGCCGTGCCTCGTGATCGCAGTCTCAGTATCAGCTCTGTTAGCTAGGTTAGGAAAAAATGAGTCATCATTATTCTGGACAAAATATGGGAAAAACACGCTAAAATGAAAAAGTGAAACATCATGCGGAAAGGGATTTGGATTGGCAAGTTGAAATTCAACTCCAAATCCGTGATACCACATAAAATGTTGGGAATACTTTCTTTTACAGTACCATAAGTGTCATGTGGTAAGTATAAAGATAAAATAAGTTCACTGGAACATCTGACAAGTTGTCGGTTTTAAAAAGAAATGGTGTCGCATGGTGGTACGTTGAAACATATGCTAAATATCACTGTAATAGTTACAAATTACATATCGACTTACCTTGTTACTCCAAATTGTCGAATTATGGCATATTTTATTAGACACTTTAGATTTCTTTTTCATACTTAGAGCCTGTCAATCATTTAATTTCATTTTACTTAAAATGTCTTGGTTCGTATCATCATGCAATCCAAAAAAAAATTACTCCGAGCTTCACAGGTTGCACCGCACATATCCAGCTCGTACAAGTATTTACTCCAGGGTTCTTTGGTTGTGTCTCAGGGAGAACCTTTAAAAGTTCCATGGAGAGACATACAACAAGTGTTTCGCTTTCAGTACACATTCCAAATATACGATTTTTGGAAGTTAAGAAAGTTGAATTAGCCGATGAACCCTTGAAGAACCCTTTGTTGTAGATATTAACTGGGGTAAGAATACAGTGTGGTACGAATTCCAAATGTGTCATTATTATTGTCATTAATACCTCAAACCTGTCAGGAATTATACATTTAGACAAACTGTCTCGGGATCGGTCCATTCTTTGATTAAAAGAAAAGATATGGTGTTACAGGGTTTGGGAAATTTTTACAATAGTTATTTGCCATTGGGTTTTTTAAAGCTTGATACAGGGTTTATTTTTGAACTTCAGCTGTCTCTGGGTTTGTTTTTGTCCTCATTCTGATGCAGACCTGGCAACCCAGGTGTAATGCTAAACAGCGGGAACAGGAGGCGTGTAAATTTGTAAGCGTTTTGACAAACAAATTGGTTTAAAAGGTTCAGGATCAGGGGCAGGATTAGAGCTCATAGCTTGTCTTTCTTACATCATAATGTCCATTAAATCCACTGAAACTGGTCCTGCATGAGAATTGGTTGAAATGTTTATGGGGGTGTCTTCATGTTGCATACCCAGTCAGTTTCAAAATCATTTCTCTCTTTAATGTGTGCCATCATTGAGCAATAGGAAAGGCACAGATAAGAAGGGAAATGGTGGATAAGAAAGGAGATGGAGGAAAGGAGGGATGGTGGAAGGACAAAGGGGGTTGGAGAGAAAGAACTCGCCACGCTTCCTGAACTTCCCCCAACTTTTCCACTCCAGTTGGCTCTGGGCGGTCGGCGGGATCACAGAGCTGGTTCCGCTCTTTAGTTAAGATGTCAATGGTGCGTGCTCTTCCTCAAGGTCAACGTACCCTAATGAGAATTCACTCAGGACCACGGTAATTATCGTCTAGTTAAGCCACAGTGGAGGGTGGGGGGGAAAAACTAATTATTCCAAGCCTTGTATTAGATAAAGGGACTCATTGCCAACATCGAGAGGAACAGTGCAAAAAGGATTAGATTTCCCCAAATACCTCTTTGTTTGTTCCATTCTATGTGCTAATTGCACTTTGCTGTGCTGCGTGCTTACCTGCACAACCTAAAAATCATAAGAGGTCTTTTAGATTTAACGTCCTAGCATGGGCTCCTGGTAAACAACCAACTTGCACTGTCCTCTGTGGAATAGCTAATAGCTGTTTAAACTCTGCGGTTTTTAGTGAGGTCAAGGCCTGGCTGTGCCAGGCTGAGAGACAGGAGCTCTCTCTCTCTCTCTCTCTTTCTTTCTTTCAGTGTCTGAAGGTCACCGGCAGCAAAGCCAAAAGGGCGCATCAATTTTTAGAGCTCTCCTGAGGACTGCCACGCCCCCCCAGCGGCCCCACAGGCCCCCCTGATCACCTTGCCTCCTGTCGAGAGTTGCCTTGTGTTGTTTCTCAAAACGTTGATTTGTGTGTCCACATGAACTCTGCAGGAAAGCAATTTCTTGGACTTAACTTTTTTATAAATGCCTGACAGCACTTTGCTCCCCCCCCCCCGAGACACCACACCAGAAAGTCTTCCTTTATCCTTGGATTAAGAAAGAGATATTTATAGATCTTGCATGATAGTGTGCGTCACTGATCATCAATAAGTGAGAATGAGGGTCGCACAGCCCATTTGTATCATTTCACCAGGTTTTCTCACTCTCTGTCACAACGTAATGGAAAAAAATAAGGACCATGATTGTCAAAATGATTGGCAGCATTATCAGACTGAGTTTACTGGTGTCCTAGTTTCCTCTACAGGTCTTTTTGTGAACAGCCTTGTCTTTTCTGTGCTTTTGGCTTTTCTGGTGCTGTCTCAAGGACAAAACAATGGCAGCGTTCAGTCAGGCAGCGCTTCAGAGAGTGGCGGGGAGATGAGATAAGATAATACAACACAAACACAGCAAACACTCAAAGAGGAAAGGACAAGAGGAACAGGAGGATGGAGGCGAGTTGCCACGGGTCGGGGTGACCCTGTGCTATAGCTAGGAACACCTGCTAAAGTTAGCGGAAAGCCTAAACCATGGGTTTGCTTGAGCTCAACAATCCGTCTAATCTTTAAAGAAGTGGTGCTCAAGCTTTTCTTTTAAAAGGAAAAAAAAAAACCTTGGGCAAGATCCGTGTTCTCAAAGTCGAGCTTCCTGTCCTGTCTTAGGAAGGCACTGAGGCTCAATGTTTAGAGCACTGTCATGATTTAGACCACGGTATTGCTGAATTCTCAATTCTGATTGGTCAGAAGGTGTTGATTAATTGTCTATGAGAGCAGCACTGATGGCAGTTCCAGCTGCAAAGCAAATCACACTTTTCTGTCAGGAAACATTCATGGAAGGAGTCTCCAGTGTCAGCGCTTTGTAATTGCTGTATAATGTTAACTTTCTGGTTATTTCGTAACATGACAAGCGGTGGGTTTTGCTTTTTTTTGTTTGTTTTGTATTAACTTCAAGAGACACAAAAAGACACTGTGAGCCATGTGGGAACATGAGCCATAACAGGAAATAAGTTGTTCTGTGGATGTTCCACAACAATAAGTGTAACTGTAAATTGATTTTCAAAAAAAAGAAGTACTTCATTCTTTAATAAATACAGAATTGTTAGCGTTGACAAATTGCTGTTGGAATACCCAGCCTTATTTTTAAAATCACACCATGTTACCACCAACAACAATTTTTGCAAAAGTACCAAGCAACCTTTTTTTTTTTCTTGTGTAAATGTTATGATGGGCCCTTAGACCTCTAATGGAAAGTATTTTAATAAAATCGTGATGTTTTGTGACTCCACAACCATCCACTTTCTCAGAAATGGCTGTAAGAGAGTCTCTAATGGCTTTTGGAGAACATTCCAGGCTTTCAGAGAGCAGGGTTTTCTTTTTTTTTCCTGGTCAATGTCTTTGATGTGATTGATTCACCACACACTCACTGTAGCACTTTTGCTGCCACTCCTAAACCACCAGTACCCAAGGCCACACTAATGGAGACTCAGAGAGCGGAAACAAAGCAAGACCTCAGTCAGAGTGATCTAGTTTGGCCATTTTGGAGCAACACACTCATCTGGCATGATGTTAACAAGGTCACGAACCATGGTTTCTGTACTCACTGCTTGTTTTTAGACTTAAAACTCTCAGAGACTCTGTCACATGACTATACAGAGCAGCTGATCTGATGATTTCTGGGTCCCCCCCACACACACAATTTCAGAGCTGCCTCCATTTCCTTCCATAAGGACACTTGACCTCTGTGGACTTTTGTTAGCAAAGCGCCGCACGCATTTGCATTATACAATTGTTTAACAAATAGCCACCCACAGAGAACCATCCCCACCCACTGGGGTGCTCCTCCTTCACGTCCCGTGAGGCATACTGTGGGGGATTTAACTCTCATCTGCTGGAGACACACTCTAGGTACTGTCAGCCAGGGTCACTCGTACATGGAGAATCAGATGATTTGAATAATGAGCTGTTTATGTAAAGTCGACCATCGACATGCACTGGATGGTTGAATGAAAATAGTAGGCAAAGCTTGGAGTTGGCGTCAGTACAAATCTACTGGAAGGGCACTCAGAGTCTCGCACAAGAGCGATCTATGACAAGTAAAATCTGCCAATTATCACAATCGGTGGTGTCGTTTTCACATTTGAAGCCTAACTGTGAAAGTTTCCGAATTAGCATTCGCATGAAATTGAGTTTTCGAATACTTCCTGAGCTTTGACGACTTTCCCTGTTTATTTCTTCTTTCCTCTTCACTGCCTTTTCTCTTAAAAGGAGAAAAGTCTGATATATCTGACTTTAACATTTATTTATTTATTTATAAGCCAGCCTATCGATACAAAATCGCAAGAAATTTGCTAAATTATTTGCTTAACCACCCATTTGAGAGACATGACTTCTGCGTGACACCAAGCCCTGAGCTTTTTTTTAATTTAAACCTCAACCTGAGCATGTGAAAGCTAAATAAATAAATAAAGAAAGAAGCGTTATGCATCAATTAGTAATTTCTACAGATCATCTCTTGAGGAATGTTTTATTTGCTGGTGTGAAGAGTCATTGTGATATGAAGTGTTTTGTTGTTGTATTTATCTAATGAAGCTAAAGGCCTCTCAACGCGGTTATGAGCAGACGCATAAAAGTGTTGGGGACGTTATAGAGGTTATGCGTGTCCATGGGGAGGAAGTAGGCATGCATTTGAGGGGTTAATCGCAGCCCGGTTTTCTCGATGACTCTCGGTATTTTGACAGGTTTATCGCAGCCGTTTCTTTGACTTCCTGTCTTGCTTTTGCACATGACACTGTAAATGTGATGTATGGATTGTCCATGATGTCATCATCATCGAGGAAGTTGCTGTGGTGTTGTAGCATTTAGTGGGGGCAAAGTGAGGTCAGGTCTGGTCATTGAGAGTGAGGTGTGTGTGTGTGTGTGTGTGTGTGTGTGTGTGTGTGTGTGTGTGTGTGTGTGTGTGTGAGATAGCAGCAGATCATTGTCGCAGTAGCTTCGCACTCGTGCAGAATGTTCTGGGAGATTCCTCAGGGGAAAGCACAGGTCACAAGAACAGCAAGAATTGTGAGTGCTGTTGAGATGTACAGACAATTCGTGAGCTCGTCAGTATGTGTTTGCATGTGTGTGTGCGCGTGTGTATAGGCACATGTTGTTTGTGTTGCGTCTGCTGATGCATGAAATAGAACTCAGGTAAGAGCGCTGGCCTGAGGCTCTCCTGCGTCTTCCACCCAGTGATTACTTTACCACATCGATTTCATTCCTCTCTTCACTTCTTTACACACACACACACACACACACACACACACAGGATCAGTTGATTGACCTGCGAGAGTTCAGTGGCTCACAGCTCAACCTTTGCAGACAGCATATGCTGCAGAAAAAAGACCCAGACCAAATCCAACACCATGTTCTGTTTCGCTCCAGTATGAACCGACTGGAACAAGGATCCATGAGCAGCTCGATGTAAACGGGAAGGCTTTTTATTTAACACGACATCATGATCCATCGCTCACGGCAAAGCAAAATACAGACGAGATTGACACAAGCAAATACAAAATCATTCAAGCAGGTCTAAACCAGGAAATACTACACACAACCAAAGAAGGAACAAGGAAACGTTAAAGGAACGATGAAGGCATTTCTCAGATTGCAAAACACATGAACAAAGCATTAACAAGCTCAAAAAAACCAGAACTAAAAATGAAAACATGTTGGTCCAGATTGAACACCACATGCTTGTTGCTGATTGGACACGATGTACAGTATGAGAATCAGAAGGAAAAGAATATACAGTATATTCTTGAGTTAGTTTAGTGAAAACAATTTAATGTGGCGCTGCTAACGTTATTATAGTGAGGAGACATTTTTCAAAACAAGTCTTAACTCAAACACTGATGACAAAACAGTGGCGTATGTCAGAAACACTTGCTGAAACATCACACTTTGTCGTTGTCGTCTTTTTCTGAGTCCATTGTTGCCACAAACCAGATCCAGACCGTCATCCTTGGCAAATCTGCAGTTCTTGTTACGCTCTCTGAACAACAATACGTCCGAGGCCATTTCATTTACATGCTGTTTTTTTTTTTTTTTATGAAGCGCTAGCACCCTGGGTGTTGTTGTTGTTGTTCTCTCACCTCCTTCCTCCGAGAGGTCAGAGCAGACTGCGTTATCGGGGCATGAGTACCATAAAAGTGTCTCTAATAAGTAAGACCTAGCAGCAGAAGCCTCGGAATGATCAATGCTCGAGCGTGATCAATGGCCGAGCCACCAAACTGTTTGTGGCAAAATCAATATTGTTTTATTTGCTAATACAACAGGGTGTCTCGTTACAAATGAGTGCAGGAGCTGAGTTGGTTTTGAAGTCTTACCACTGTGGAGTCAGATCTAATCATGGGGGTCTGTCGCTGCTGACCTGTGGGCGCTCTTATGCTTCAGAGCACTGATTTTTATTTCACATTTTAATCCTGCAACTTTCCAAATCGTGCCATTTTCCCCCCGTGTTTATCTCATTACTGTCCGTAGCGTCTCCTTGTTTTTTGACCTTGTTTGTGCACTTTGCCTATATGCATATGTTTGCAATGCTTTGACTACATCTACACCTCAAGGAGATTAAATCTCCTTGCAGCTTTGTTTATCTGGTCTGATTTTGCTGCCTGCTTTGGATGCCTTCAGGGCAAGAGGACACTCGGATTTGGACAGTAAATACAGCTTATAACACGCCCAGGTTTTTTTTTTTGGCAAAAACAGATGCACACCTGACTTGTAAGACATGTTTTAGTGTTTGCGTCTTTAGCTTTGCATCGCCGCTGGTGAAGCTTTCAAAGGAATTCAAGTCGTGTGGCTTGAAATATTTAATAATAAATAAACGCTTTAATCATCATGCACTTGCTTGAACCGACATTGTTAAATTGTGTGTATAATTTTAGAATAGAAAAATATTTCATGAAATAGTGAATAGAGATATTCTATATTTACACAGAGAATTATATAATTATCCTCATGATCTCCTTTATGGTTTGGGATGTACAGGGTATAGCATCCATACTGTAGCCAATCCACCCATTGGCATGCTTTTTTTACGTACACAAAGAACCCATAGAGACACAAAACGAACTTGTGAAACTCCACACAGACAGCTTTCTGAGTTTTTGAGGTTTGGATTAACTCAGTCAATTCAAACTAATAACCATAAGAACTCGTACATTAAATCTAAGACTTTTGATTGGTTTTGATTTCCACCAATCGGTTGCATAGATTATTCTTCATGCTATGCAATATACATTAATGGCTTTATGATATTACAGTGTTCAGAAAACTGAAGGGTTGTGTTTAACCTAAAGCGTAGACAGGAAGTCGTATGTTAACGTTAGTTCTCCTGGAAAAGATCGTTAAAAGTGAATCGGTTTTTTAAAGATAATTTAGCTAATCTTTTACACGATCTCGTGATGTTCGTGGTAGTTTGACAGAAATCTTACTTTTCGATCTTGTTCTTTACTACACTCATGTAAATTGCTACACGAGCCTGTTTTGCGTACATGGCAGGGTTGCCAGGTCTGTGGTTTTCCCTAGGCATGATCTTATTTTCAGTTTACTTTTCTGAATATATAACCGTGTTTTCATTTCATTTGTTTTATTTAATCATGGCTGAATGATTGATTATTTTTGGAAAATATTTTTCAATACAAATGACATGAATGTTTCGTTTTCTGGATTTTTTTAAAATTTGTTTACATGCAGTAAATGAAATGTTGTAAGGAAGATTATTCCTGTGAAAATGATCACAGTAAGTGCATTTAGAATAATAACGGAATTATACATTATATTATAAATTACTTGAATACTTTAACATTAAAGCTATACAGCTTTTCGATTTCATAAATTCGGTGAAATTTAGTTCCCTTTGAAATGTGGTCATTGTGATTATATGTTTATTTCTGTAATATCTAAAAAAACCCAGGCCATTCTGTGGCTGGGAAGTTATTTAATTTGAGGGGATTCCTGAGCAAATAATGTCCATGAAATCACTCGCTTCGCACAGTCAAGCAGAGAGAAGGAAGTCCGTGTCCGCATGCACAGGTTTACCTTTGAGCGTGCACTGACAGTTCCATCATTCTGTCGCTAAACGAACAGCTGATCACATCGAGGTGCTCGCTGAGCGCCGATATTTATTAGTTTGGTCCTGCGTTTCCTTTCCTTTGCAACATAACGTCTTTTCTTCTCGCTTTCTGTTACTGTAGTCGGTCTTTCATGTTTCATTCGCACACTCACATCCTCCATTTTTCTCTCCTGTTTCAAATTTGTATCCCACAATGCCTTGCGCGAACGGGGAAAGCCCACCGCGTGGTGCATGACGTAGTATCTTGTATTGGGTCATGGTGAAGCAGGAAAAAATAGTGGAGAATTTAGGGCCATGTGGAGATAAATTCATTAATTGTTCTATTTTAAAAAAACTAATAAAACTGGAAGTCTGTGGTTCGAATTCAGTAGCTTTCAGTCCACTAAACAAAAATAATTGGGTGTTGGGGAAAATTCTTTTTATGACCTAAACCTGAAACATCTTAAAGGCAGGCTACCTTTAAAGCTGTATTTTTTATTTTTTTGCATTGTTGTGGTTTTCTGAAACTGTGAAATTACAGTACGGATTTACAGTTTAAAAGAAATTACCGTAAAATCTACAGGGCGTTTATAATAATTATTATAATTTCTGTCTCCAGATAAATAGCGTAATAATTACCTCATCTGTGACAGAGTCAGCAGAGCAAGGTATTGTAATCAGTGTGGTTTGTTTGTTTGTTTGTCGGTTTGTTTGTCTGTCTGTTAACAATCTAGCATCTAGACGGTTGCACCGATTGACTTCAAATTTTCAGGGTAGGTGGGCAATGGTCCCTAGATTACCTGATTAAATTTTGGGGGTAATCGGGTCAAGGTCAAGGTCACTGGAAAGGTCAAAATCTTTTTTGTGATTACGTTCTTCAAACCAAAACCAAAATGTGCAGCTTTCAATTCTGCTTCCAACCATATGCTGCATGATGGGGTAGCTTGGACAGTCTCCATCGCAGTTGGGGGTTAAAGGTCAGGGGGGTCAGGGTCATCGGTCAAAAGAACATATTTTCTATTATAACTCGAAAACGTTTGCCGATAGACAGATGTTTACTATTATGAGCATATAGGAACTCCCATATGGCCTTTCATTTAGCACCATGATCTTTGATCTTGAGTGACTTTGAAAGGTCAAACTGAAGGTTATGGGTTTTCAAAGGGCTATAACTCTAAAATGGTTAACGATAGCCAGATGTTTACCCTTATCAACATAAAAGAAGTCCCATATGGGCTTTCAGCTGCCGCCATGAACTTTGACCTTGAATGACTTTGAAATGTCAAACTGAAGGTCATGGATTTTCATAGGACTATAACCAGACAGCTGATGCTTGAGAAAAATTACCATTATCAACATATAGGTATAAAATAAGTGCTGCCGGATGAGGTTTGTTTTGCCTGGCAACACTTGTTTCATTATGTTTTGTTTTGGGGGGGTTTTCAGTTAATAAAGTGTGTATTTATACACAGATGGTAGACCAGCACATAGGAAAGAGATGGTCCTGCACTCAGCACCATTTTCTTTCTCTCTCTCTCGCTCTCTCTCACACACACACACACACACACCCCTATGGGGCTCCTGACCTTTTCCATTCAGGCTTCATTGAGACCAGATCAATCACCTCCACAGAGATCCTACGTAACACACTGCAGAGCTGTGAGGTCTGTCGAAAGATTTAACAGTGCCAATGTGTTTGTAGAGTGTTGAAGAACATGTGTGTGTGTGTGTGTGTGTGTGTGTGTGTGTGTGTGTGTGTGTGTGTGTGTGTGTGTGAAAGCCTCGCATCTTGTGTGAGAAACCTGAGAAAGACAAAACAAGCCCTGACCCTGGAAACCGTCTTTTCTCCAGCTGCACCCTGTCTACAAGGCCAAGCATGACGTCAGAGCACTTCATATCCTAAATATTTTGAGCGAGAATCTATTTTTAAAAGCTTTTGATCTCGTTTGTTGTTGGACAATAACCGGCCAGTTTATCAGATGTTTATCAGACTTGATGAGCCGCAGACGCTCCGTCTTCTCCTTTAGCTTTGGTTCTCTTTATCTAAGCACAGAGCTGGTCTGAAATTTCATTCAGGTTGGCTTTTGCGCTTCAGCTCAATTCAGGAAATCTCCAGCGTGAGGTTGGCACACCTAGAGTGAGCGTGTGTGACAGTGTGCCTCAGTGTCTCATGGGCTGTTAAATATCATTTTGCCGTGACCTCGGCATGCAAAACGTCTGAAAATGAACTGAAAGTCACCTGCTGCCGAAGAGTCTCTCAGCACGCCCTGCATGGATTTCCCATCATCCATGTGTTTAATATAATGAAATCAATAATGTAGCACTTTGCTCCAGAATGGGCTTAAAGATTTACGCCACCTCATATCCTCCCTCTCTCGTTGCACCAACCTAATTACACTACCCAGTTTGTGAACTGTTTTTTTTTTTGTCCTCCATGTCTGTCATTTATCCAGGTTTTGTTTTCTGTTGTGCTAAAACAGCAGTTTTAATAAGGCTCAGTGATTATCTGTGACAGCTTGGTCAGGAATTAACCCCGCTGTGACATGCCAAGCGGCCTGTGCCACCTCTCTGACACCTCCGCACCGAGCTGTGCCCGGGCTGATGCCTGATCCTGGCCTGCGCCGATCTGTTTGTTTAGCGGACGCTTTAACCTTTATCTCTGAACAATAAAACAAGAACAGCGTGTGTATGTTTGGGTGTGTGAGACAGAGAGAGAGAGAAAGATGGCAAGGGACATTTGACACATCTCCTTAAGCCAGTGTCTATTTTATCATCTTTGGCAGCGCTTATTGGTCGCTGCTAATCAAGTGGAAGCGAGAGGTTCGCCACTCTAATACACAGCCGCTGACAAATATATTATTAACCGCAGCGAGACGTGCGACCTTGCCCATGTCACCTGAGGACCCGCTGGCACAAACTCCGCCAGCAGGAAACGACCTTCATATTAAATCCCTGCAGAGGTCAATAAACTAAATAATTCACAAAGGTCATTTGGTTTGTGCTGAAATCTGCTAAAAAACGAGACACACAAATACACACAGGGCAAATCTTTAACTCCTAAGCAGTCAACTCGTGGTCTTATCAGCACGTTGTGGATTTCGCGAGTGACAGAATAGCCTTCTTCATCTTGACATCCTGCTTAGCAAAAACCTTTGGATGGAGTGTCACATTAGCTAATCTTTCCAGGTTCCTAAACACAGCACTGGGCTAACAACAAAACAGAGAAGTGGTGAGGATAGCTAAAGTGCAAGACATTCACTAGCTAACGTGTTTCATTTAACTTGAACTAACTACATTTAGGTTAAATAAGTGGCCGAAGTCATTACTTAACATGACATAACTATCTTTAGCAAGGAAATAATACCGAGAGCAATATTTCGTAGTGAACTACTGTATATAACATTAAGTGAACATTAAATCACTTATCATATATTTAAAACTACAGGCTCAGTAATATTAGACTAAAACTAGACGGCCTTTCGATTTCATTAAATCGGTGAAATTTAGTTCCCTCTGAAATGTGATCATTGTGAGATATGTTTATTTCTGTAATATCTAAAAAAAATATCAGGCCATTCTGTCGCTGGGAAGTTATTAAATTTGAGGGGATTAAAGTAAATAATGTGCATGAAATCGCTCGCTTCACACAATCAAGCAGACACAGGAAGTCCGTGTGCACATGCGCAGGTTTACCTTCTTCTTCTTCTTCTTTTGGGTTTTACGGCAGCTGGCATCCACAGTGTCACATTACTGCCATCTACTGGTTTACCTTTGACCATGCACTGACAGTTCCATCATTTTGTCGCTAAACGAACAGCTGATCACACCGAGGTGCTCGCTGACTTTGGTCCTGCGTTTCTTTTCTTCTCACTTTCTGTTACTGTCGTCGGGCTTTCACGTTTCATTCACACACTCACGTCCTCCATTTTTCTATCCTCTTTCAAATTTGTATCCCACAATGCCTTGCGCAAACGGGGAAAGCCCACCACGTGATGCATGGCGTAGTATCTTGTATTGCATCATGGTGAAGCAGGAAAAAATAGCAGAGAATTTAGGGCCACATGACCTTAAATTCATTAATTGTTCTATTTCAAAAAAGTAAACTAATAAAATTGGAAGTCTGTGATTCAAATTCAGTAGCTTTTGGTCCACTGGACAAAAATAACTGGGTGTCAGGGAAAAAAAATTTTATGACCTATACTTGAAAAAACTGAAAGGCAGTACAACTTTAACTGTCTTTTTTTTAATCTTTGAATTGAAACTAGTCAACAATAATCAGACTGGATAAGGTCAGGTTTGTATTTGATGAGAAAGCTAACATTAAACTAACTCTTGGATTCTATGAGTAAATAAGTAGCTATAGGAAGTTGCTCAACATGAGGTTATACACAATATGTAAGTAAAATCACAAACAAGAAAAAAAAAGCTGGTGATGATTTCATACGATCAACTTTTGTGACAACTTTTGTTTGTTTCATTATCTCACATATCCAAAAACTTGACATTAACACATTTAGTTTGAAAAGCAAGTTAGCAATTAAAATCTCGTCTTCAGGCAGACTTTTTTTTTTTGTATTTCATTGGTATCTGGTTCCTTAATGTGTCACAGTGATATCGTGATGTTTTCTGTAAGAAGACATTTATTGAACAATTATACAAAGAGTCTCCAGTGTCAGTAGGTTTTTCCGCCACAGTAAAGTCTTCAGGACAGATTTTCACATTTCACATTCTGGTTTCTCAGTTATATGACCATCTGCTTTATTTTTAACTTGTACACTTCAAGAAAAAAAAGAGAATAAGTCATAACAGGAACTAACCAGTTTCGTTGACATTCCATGACATTAAACCTCAAATGGATAAAAAGTAAGAGGTTTCATTCTATAATCGATAATAAAAAAAAATTGTTGGCAAATAACAGCATGCCAATGTATTTAATTTCTTACTTAATGTAATCTCCATGCTTGTTGACTCTGGATGTTATTCTTATCAGCGTGTATAGATAGATAAGACAAACCCCCACAGTGAATCAATCTGTCCATCATCGTATCTACTCTATAGAACCATGAAAAACTGTGAAGCTTATAATTACTGAAGCTCATGACAATTAGTCAGCGACACCGACTGTATGTATGGGCCATAATGAAAAATCTGCCACTGTGGAATAAATTTGAATATTAACGATGCACATACCTAAGCAGGGACAATTTTCAGGCCACACGCTAATCCTATCCGCTCATCAGACTGCGCTGAAAGGTTATGTTTAGGGGAAGGAACATCAACATGGGTAAAGAAAGTCAATATTGAGTTCTTGGTGAAAGCACTGTTGCATATTTCAGTGACTAATAACTGGGGAAAAGTGTGTGAGTAAGATATTATGTCTGTGTGGTTAATGGTTCCTGGTAAGTGTTCGCATTCTGTGAAATCTACAGTCAAGGGCACAACTATGGACTGTTTATCTCTGTAATGTCTGTTATTCTTGGCCAGTGATTAGACATGGTTTCATTCTGTAGTCTTTTCTGACATGGGTGGAGGTCGGTGCCATTCTGTCATTCTGTAACTATTGATTTATATATGTAACCTTGGTAATCTCCCAGCTACTCAATGGCAGTTTTGTTAGACAGCAAATTTACCGATTAACACGTTAAAAACTTTTTTCTGTCAAACACACACACACACTAACGTCACTCACTGAGCCACAGCTGGTCAACCTGGCCTTGAACTCAAAGGACATAAACTAGTTGTATTTTAATTATTCTTGGAGCAACAGCTTTACGAGCTACACTGTTTTTATAACCAAAGCAACAAAAAAAAACCCACATCATTGCATCATGTTCTGGACACTCTTCAGTAACATCATTTGTCCGAACATCTTTATTCACGATTTCTTGCTAGATTATTAGTTCATCCAGCCAACAGGCAATGAGCTTATGCCATCGTCTTTCGTCCGGCGTCCAGCGTCCATCCGTCGTCGTCCACATTTCACAAAAATCGCTTCTTCTCTCTCAATTCTTCACCAGTTTTTATTCTTTTTGGCAGGTAGGTAGGTCTGCCTGGGGTGCATATAGCTACCACCCAAATTTGCATAACTGCAATTAATAATGAAGATATGGAGTAATTAATCAATCCCTAACGAGCAGTTTCCACACAAATCACTTCTTCTTCCTCAATTCTTAACTGATTTTGATTCTTTCTGGCATGAAGGTAGGGGTACCTAGGATGCATATAACTTCTACCCAGATTTGCTTAATTACAATCATTAATGAAGTTAATAGTGGACTAATAAAGCCTTAATGAGCAGTTCAACAAAAATTGCTTCTTCTCAGTCAATTCTTCGCTGTTTTGGATTCTTTCTGGCAAATATTTGAGGTGGACTGGTTGAGAGTAGAACTGCGCAACTTTAGATTGTTCCTTCTGGGCTAGACGGGGCCAGAGTGAGCTACGCTGTCATTAACGGTCTCATTAGCTTGTCTGTAGATGAAGTAAGTTGGATTGGTTTGCTAATATATATATATATATAGGCATAACTTCTGCTGTGGATGCTGGGGACTTTTCAAAACAAAGTTACATCAGTGGCTGGATAATAGAATATAATTTCATAGCTAGCAAACTAACTGTAGCCTAACAAACAATAGCGTAGAAAGTTAGCTAGCTACATATGTCATGATGTGACATTGTAGCAAATATATAGTCATAAGCTGCTGTTATACCAGCACAAAAGTGCATAGAAGAACATTTCACTTGTAGTTGGTTGGAGCTACGGAAACATGCTTGTCAAAGCTCTCATGGAATGGGGGCGTCGTGGCTCGGGTGGATGGGGCGCCGTGCCGTGGGTCCGGGGACCCAGGTTCGGTTCCGACCCGAGGTCGTTTCCTGATCCCTCCCTGTCTCTCTCTCCCACTCATTTCCTGTCTCTACACTGTCCTATCCAATAAAGGTGAAAAAGCCCAAAAAATATCTTTAAAAAAAAAGCTCTCATGGAATTTGGGTCTGATGGGGAACAGAATTATGAGATTCCCTAAAACCAAGGATGATGTATTTTAAGTTTGAGTTAAGAGTTTTCTTGTACACCCTCCTCCAATTTGAAGGGATAAGCTTTCTGTCCCTCATGAACGCTGATCTCTAGAGTTGCTGGGTTTGTTGTTGTTGTTGTTGTTGTTGTTGTTTTTAAGATGGATCACATAATTAGACATCACGTAACTGACATCCTCCAAGTTGCTGACATGCTGCTATTTTTCAGCCAAGGCAGCAAGTCTTGAGGCGTCCTTCCTGTACATCAACGTTTTGGCTCATCTGACAAGACACTGTATGTTGTTTTGCATAAAAGGTTTTACAGTTCCATAAAGGAGAGGTCAATCTCCATGGACCAAACCGCTGGCCAAAGCAGAAAGGCCATCTTAAACGTTTCTACCTCGAGGCTTGGAACGAGCAAAAAAATTTCCTTACGCTGAGAAAAGAATGAGATACAAAATAAGGCTTTGCTGAATCAGAGCAGGGAGGCTTGTTGTAAAATGTGTGTGGATATGTGCGTGCAAATGAAAATGTCAGAGCACGGGTGGGTGGTTAGAGGAGATAGACTTTAATTGCATGAAGGACAAAGTTACCGACCCGCAGCAGTAACAGAGGATTGTATTTCAGCTCCGTTTCAAGGTCAGGCCACTTATTTTACCTCTCTGCCTTTCATAATGTGTTTTCTGTCAGGAACTACAGGCCAGTTAGGGGATGTTTAGATATCCAGGATTGACTAAGAAAGACCAGAGGCATTCTCCCAGACTGGGCCACAAGATGTAAGGATAAGATTTCTCAGCACGTAGCAGCTGAGGAAGCCGTTGCATTCAACATTACCACACATTATTAAACGCTCGAACCAGTGTTAGTGGTAAATATTCTAAATCTGCCTCCAGGATGGTGATAAGAATGCAGCAAGCCAGAGATCCAAGGGCATCTCTGTGTGGCTTAATGCAGGTCAGGACTGCTATCGACTGGCGCGCAAGGCCGATGTCTCCAATTTAAACTCCATTTGTATCTGTAATGTCACTCCACCGGCTTCTCGTGTTACCTGATGGCTTTGCTAATTTTATACTCAACGCATGTCGCCCATGTACATTTAATGCACAGATCCTCAAATCCAAAATCACCGCCGCTGGTATAACAGTGTCATGGAAATGTTTACGTCCTCCAGTCAGCTCTTATCGATCAGCGATATTTATGGTATACATAGTACCTTGGCCATCTTCTCTGTGCGATAGGGTTGCGATATAATCTCACCACTCTGTATAATATCCAACCAGGATTATGGATCATCTTTAAGGCTTTATGGATCGTCCCTCCTGGTGACTGCACAAAAAAAAAAAAGCTATGACTGCGGAATCTGTACTAAGCTGTTGTAACGTTTTGGTCACCGATTTCCCCCCCTTCTTCGAACGGTGAATTTTATCAGCGGATGTTCTGTTAAAAGGTCTCAGACTGTTCCATGCTGATCTGATAATGAGTAAACAGGGGCAATTGAATGTCAATGGCCCCGTGGGAACTGATGAAACGTGCCTGGCGGACAGGGATGGGATGCCTCCCACTCCACACACACACACACACACATACATATATATATATATATATATATATATATATATATATATATATATATATATATACACACACACCACATCCATGTACTGGGTGAAAGGGGGGACTCGGTAACAGGTACAAGCCTCAATCACACCATGCAGATTGACTTGAGCAGATTAAAGCATTCCATTTGTCTCCTGTTTCTTTAATTTCCCCTTATTTGCACACTGATTCTCTTCACGACTCCATATGCATCGTGCGTATTTCCATTTTCCGAGCACCCTGCAGTAGAATTGTGTAATGCACTCTGTATTATGCGTGCATTATAGATGAATGACTTATGTGTTGGCCATAACAGTAGCAATTTGACAAGGATGACTAGGTTCAAAGGCTGTAAAACACACGGCGAGCTCATGCGCGAGAGAGTAATGGGATCGTGCCGATGTTGGTAATAAAATCTCACCCAAGACACTTTCTCGACTGTGTCAATTAGAAAACCCTATTGTTCTTGTAAGCCGAGCCTGTATATTTCATAGCCAGTTTATCTAGATTGGGATCTGAGGGTTGTGAGGTGTGACAAAGAAATGTGCACTGCACTTACAAAAGCTGACCTACCAAAAAACTCAACAGTACCACGAAAGTGTGACGTGTAACGTTGTTGTTGTTGTTGTGGCAAATGAACTTGGGGAAAGTAGTGAGTGTAGGAATCAGGTTTTTACCAGTTTTTTTTGTGAGCAACGTCTGAAGGAGAAAGAAAAACAGCAGCCTGGAATGTTGTGACTGGGCATTCAAATCCCTCAGCAGGGTGGAGAGGTGTTTTTTCAAGTGGCTCTGCCCTTGCTAGCTGATATTCAAATGAAGGAGAGAGTGAGAGTGCGGCTTCCTCTCCGACCACCCGCTGAACTCACAGGGATTAGTTCGAGCACATGAAGTAGGTCAACGAGGCGCAGTGGCAAAATGCACCAGATGACCCGAAACAACTCGCGTCCGAGTGGCGAGATTATAACACCGGCTCATTCGCCTTCACTGCACTTCACTTCAGTGTTTCAGAATGTCGACTGAAATCTTCCCAAACTGAAGAATGAGTGATCTTTTTCAAGAATGTGTGATTGTACAGAAAATCCAATGACAACTACTGTATCTAGTGACAAGCAAACATTTAGAAATTAATGTTACAATTGAGCAATCTTTCTTTCTTTCTTTCTTTCTTTCTTTCTTTCTTGTCTCATGATTCTAAACTTTGCGAGTTCTTTTAAGGTTTATCAAGATTAACTCGGCTCAGATCAAAATTTAGCTGCGACCAGAATCCTCGTTCTGTTTTCTCTGCAATAAAGTGTTAACTCAACTCAAAGCTGGACCACAGATGGAGCGTGTTTTTCTACTAAATGCTGCTTGATGTAAAGTTTAGAGCGCGTAGAGTTCCAGGTCTGGAGCAGCTCGCCCATCTCACCCTTTAACAGGCTTGTAGTACTCGAGTCCAAGACTCGGACTCGAGTCCGACTTGTGCCCTAATTTTAAGGACTTGTGACTTGACTTGGACTTGAGCACTGACGACTCGGACTCGTGCATTAACTGCATTCGGACTCGTAAACTGGAGACGAGGACTCTGATTTTTTCTTTATTCTTTGTAACATGCCATAATAATTAGGCATAAGATATTTATATCTACTTTAATTTTTGTACTACTAATTTTGTGCAAGAGAATGCACATTCACCTGTTCATACATCATGTTCAGGAACAAACTAGCATTAATGGCGCTAAAATGCCTGGAGAGACGCCCCTAGGATTGTCCGCTTTGCTTATACAGACTTCTCGTGCAGTGGGAAAACTATGTAGAAGAACTATCGAGGAGACGACGGGGACGACCTCGAACTTCAATCGGCATTTGGTAAGACTCCACCCAGAGAAGGAAGTGACGCGCTATGTTCCTTGCTCTGTTGATAGCGGGGCTCGCTGAGCGATGAACTAGCTAGTGTTAAGGCCAATTTATGCTGACAACCCAGTCCTCGCAGATAGCTTCGCAGACAGTGTCTGCGTAGCTCCCCCACCTTCGCAGACGCTCTGCGCGCACCTCCCAAAAATTGTGACCACCGCAGAAGCCTCGCAGACAGCGTCGCAGACAAGAGGGCTCTTGGTCCACTCTACATCTGCTGTACACGCACTTCCGCTTCCCTACTTTCCTGGTTTGGTTTGTTTTCACGACCGCCATTTTTAAAAACACGAGCGAAGATGGAGCAGCACGAAGAGCGGTTGATCGAGGAAGTGAGGAAGTACGTACATCTATACGACTCCAGTTCTAGTCATTATAAGTAACCGGAGGATAAACACTCCACTAACCACACCCACCAACTACTCCTAGCGATTTCGCGACTTCGTGCCCCCTTGCGTTGTGGCAGTGAATAACATCGCGCACGCTTATTACTCCCCGCTCAACGATAAATTACAACTGTCTGCGAAAAGCTATCTGCGAAAGCCTTGTCGCAAGAGCATGCAGAGGCCTTGAACCCTCTCTCATGTTATTTGCCCTGGTGATAGTGGGAGGGGCTTGTCAGACTCAACTCAGATCAGACTCGACTCAAAATTTTCTTTAATGACTTGGACTTGATTCGGACTTGAACACTGGGGACTCAAGACTGGACTTGGACTCGAGGTTTAGTGACTCGACTACAACACTGCCTTTTGCTGCCAAAAATGAACGAACAAACAAACAAAACAAGTATATGATGCAAAAATATCTCAAATATACAGTAGTTATATTTTGTTCAGCTGTATTTCTCATTAAAGCAAGTGGATAATTATGGAACATGATTTTGCACCAATCTAGAAATAAATGCTTGAATTTAACAACTTCAACTTTGAAAAGTCCCCAAATAAGCTTAACATTTTTATATTATGAGTTTTATTGCCATTATATAATGAGAAATCCCTTACAGAAATGCCACATGTGAAATTAAATGTATTTTCCACACCTTTCTCACATGTAGTGGACTTGGTACTTGGTATTTTCATATGATTTTTTTTTCACTCATTTCTGTTTATTTTTCCCAGGTATCTAAAATCACGTGGAGTTTTTTTTTCCCCCAGATACAAATTTCTCCCATGATTAATTTCTTTTCACATTTTGATTGTTTACGTGTTTGCAATCTCTGATCTGAAATTTGTGTTTTACTACTCACAAAATCAGATTTGGAGAAAGTGTATGATTGATGAATTTGATAATATTCAAGATATTTTGTGC
The DNA here is from genome assembly GCF_027579695.1 of Neoarius graeffei. NCBI lineage: Eukaryota > Metazoa > Chordata > Actinopteri > Siluriformes > Ariidae > Neoarius > Neoarius graeffei. The sequence continues at coordinate 5,109,591 of NC_083593.1, forward strand.
TGTTTAAGTGGACGTACATGCTCGAACGAGCACCACTGTATACGAGCAGACTCTTTCAAATGCTGAAAATCAGCAGGATCAACTCCAACCTACATTTCATGTCTGAGCACAGATGCCGAAGCGTCTCTGAATCCTAAAGACACGAGGAGGCGACAGGCGGTGTGTATTCCCTACACCGCCGTTCACCAGGGAGGTTTTAAACTTGTTTAATTTATTCATGAGACGACATTCAAAGCGCTCGTCACTTTTGATTAACGCAGGGAACGCTGTGTCAGAAGCCTTGCTTACGCGAGAGAGAGAGAGCAGGCGAGAGAGAGAAATTGTGTTCCTTCAATCACAAATCTTTCTATGCCAGCTTCTCTAACAATACTCACTCCAGTATCATATATTTGCACAACCTCCATCACAGTCAAGCTCCTGATTTCTTTCTCCATGTCGGTGCATGTGCAGGAAAAACATAAATACACCACATGAAACAACATCCTGTACATGTGGGTGAAAGGAGACACCGAGGTTCATGATGAGACACATCAGCAAGCCGGAGGGTTTAATGTTCCAACCTGCCTGGTTGGGAGATTTGGTTTGAAGATGTCACATTCTTTCACGGAGACGTTTCTGGGTCTCTTGGCGAAGTGGAATTTTCATGAGCTGGCATCAAGCAAATCTGATCATCTGTGAGCCTTTTTATTTAGGGCATGTTGTTTTTGGCAGTAGATGCGGTTGGCATTGATGCGGTGTCATTTAAACCATAAATGACACTGAAGTGTTTGGATTCGCTTCAGTGTTTGCTCTGCTCCCTGTGCGAATCTGGTTGAGGAAGGATTGAGTTTCACTGGTGTCAAAATATTCATTTTAGGCCGTCAGCTAATGCGATTGGTGATAACGTTAAGGTTTGTTTTGTCTAGTAGTCTGGATATGATTAATGCGCGGTTTGAAATAGCAAACTAAAAATTCAAGTAATGGAAACGTGAATTTTGAAAAAGCTCAAATATCGCAAAAAAAAAAGCGTTTACGCTCACGTAAGGATTTTTTTCGGACGATTTGATAAAGCAACATTGAAATAGAAACACGTTGCGCATTTAAGTCACATGTATGACATGAACAGCAAATGGAAATGCTACCTTTCTGGAAAAAAAAATTCCACTGTGAGCTACTGCTCACTTACGTATCCCCCCCGCTCTCGCTTATATCAGAATGTGAGCAATCGAAGGAATAGGACACTTATTATGAATGTTGACTTCAACAAATAATGAACGCTGAAACAAGTAAGTAAAGAGCAGTGTCTCTCCCCAGGGATTTCATCCTGGTAAACTGTCGTTTTGCTTCCTGAAATAACGTCAAAATCCACCCTATATGTTTCGTAAATGCATTCAGTCAGTAAACAGGAAGTCAATATGCGACAGACCTGAAAACGGTATACACGGTATAGAACCCCAAGCTGAAGTTTGGTACCAAGTACCAAGTGGCTATGATTTGTGGTTGCTGAGATAAAGGGTGTTTCGGACGGACGGAAATACAGACATACGGACAGAGGTAAAAAAAAAAAAAACAGTATAAAAAGAGTGCTCTGTAAAAGCTATCGCAAGAGGAAAAAACCCAGCTTTAATCACATATCACTCAGTGGAAACACAAAACAGTTGTGTTTTGTCAATTTTTAAAATATTGCTTCTATTATGCGCAAAACCGCGATGGAAACCCAGCAGCTATACTGATATGATGATGAAGGCGTCTCCAGTGTCAGCACTTTGTAACAGTCAGAGGGTTCGGGTCACCACAGGAGAGATTTCAAGATCAAGAACTTTCTGGTTTCTCAGTAATATGACACGCTGTGGTGTAGAAAAGACTGTTTATATCTGCTATAACATACGTCATAACTTGTTACATTAAATGTAGCTATAAATGGTTAAAAAGTGTGACATTCATTCATTAATAAAACTAAAAATTGTAATTGTTGGCAAATCGATGTGGCATAAAAAGAATAAAACGGACAGAGACGTGCTATTATTGAAAAATAATCAAAGTTGAGATGGTACCAGTTGCTCCACTTGATGTCGCGCCACATGTCGTTGATTATTTTTCTGGAACAGGACTTCAAATCAAACTGAAACTTTATTATGATCTGAAGTATAATTCTTCTTTCAGACTTTATGCCACACCTCTTACTGGAGTCTCATGCCTATTGATGTTATTTATGATGACACTGTTTATGTACCAGTAGCCTCCCTGAGCCAAAGATGAGTTTGTGATTTGGGCAAAATAATAAACTTGAGGCTACATGCAGTATCTCTCTCTCTCTCTCTCTCTCTATCTATCTATCTAATATATATATAATCTCATCTCATTATCTCTAGCCGCTTTATCCTGTTCTACAGGGTCGCAGGCAAGCTGGAGCCTATCCCAGCTGACTACGGGCGAAAGGCAGGGTACACCCTGGACAAGTCGCCAGGTCATCACAGGGCTGACACTATATATATATATATATATATATATATATATATATATATATATCCCTTACTTTTTTAACAAAATTACCATCATTAAAGAGCAACTCTGGGTCTTTTTTTTTTCTTTCACACTGTTGGACTGCACTTTGGCCTCTTCTCAGATCCATGCATGCTACATTTTAATCTCCGGACTTCACTATGTAAAGTTTACGGTCAGAGTTCTGCGGCGAGTGATGACCTGTTAAATTCTCAATGCTAAAATCCTTCGGATCTGTCTAGAGACACTGATGATTAGTGGTCGAGAAATAATTTACTTCCGTATGTTAACGTGTGATCCGATGCTGTAAGGGTCCTGGAGCCAAGTTCACAAGGCTGAAATTATGTAGCGTGTGTGTGTGTGTGTGTGTGCGCGTACAATGTGCCTGCTTGCACCTGCTTGCAGTTTCTTTTCTATCCTCTGCCCACCAGCAACCCGGTAGCTTATGCCACGGAGAGGTCAAAAGGTCAAAGGTTAATGCCTTGTGGCCCTGAGGCCTCGAGACAGCGAGGCGTCAGAATCCAGACTCGCTGCCCCCGAGTGTCCTCTCGAACCGGGCAGTCTGACACAGTGGGTTAAATCACGAATAAAACTGCATAAAGGTCTGTTCTGTTGGCACCAGCGCATGGATTATCTCAGTGCTGGATATCAGACGAATCTGATGGATCTTAACCTCTGTGTGATCTCCTGGAACGGAGGTTATTTATTATTTGAGCCAATCATGAGCCTGTGTGATGATTTTATTTCACACACTATCTGTAAATTACTCACATTTACATGGCTGAGGTTTGACTCAAGTGTGCGCTGATATTTGGAATTACATAACGAATAATAAAGATAGCTATTCAGTCACTCAGAATATCAAGGAAATCATTTTGCTTATCTTGGACTCAGGGGTGTGGTCATGCAGGATATAATGGAATTCCAACCTACCACTTTTTTTCCCCAGAAAGGTTATTGCGTAATTGTGGATTTTTATTTGAAAATTTCAATTAAATTTGAAATTAAATTATAAAAATATTTACTTTATGAAGTAACTAACTATACAATATATATATAGGGCTTTGATTGATTTGTAGGATCATGTTCCTTTGCTGCAGAACATCTGGTTCCCTTTAAGAATGAGAAGCTCGAAGTAAGGAACTCTTACAGGGTGGTTCTGATCCAGAAGTTGATTATTTTCTTCTAACAACATGCTATGGGCATAACAAATATTTTATTTCTCTTATACTGCAGCAGTTTGCCAATGTTAACAATTTTCTGGCTGTTAAAGAATGACAAATCATACATTTTCGTAATGTTGTGGAGCATCCCTGAAACAAGCTAGTCTTTTACCAACTATAAACATACGCTCAGGTCCATAAATATTTGGACATCGACGAATGTTTTGCTATTTTAACTGTCCATGACAGTATATTATATTTCAAATGAAATATAAGCTCAAAATGTGATTAATTTTTGGCAATTTACATGCCAATCGGGTGAACGGCACTTTTCATACACGGTCCCCTAAGTGCCAGCGCTGATTTTGCTCGCCAGCATGGTGTTTTTAACCAAATCAAATCCCCAGATCAAATTCCCCCACTTTACACCAGTGCTCCTATTTACATTCAAATGACTCATGAACTTATCTTAAATCTTAGAGACCTTGAAAAAAAGCATCAGTTGAAACAGCGTTTGCATGGTGTTTGCATGATATAATCTCTGAGCACTTCAATTAAAAAACATAAAGGACCCTTTGGCTCGTGTCAGACAGGACAAGTGTGTTAAGTCTCGTATAATGGCTAAAACTTGTAAAGCGGTTTAAATGGAGCGGAAACTCTGACCCCCAGCTTAAACAGCACGAGACGACATTTGTTTAAAGGCCTCGTTATAGTTCTTAAAAAAAAAAGAAGAAGAAAAAACGTTGAGCTGCCATGATCAACGTACATGAACATGCTTGGACGAAAAGAAAGCACACATGCGCTTCTGTTCAGGGGTCAAAGGTTGAAGTTCCATGAACCACGTTTCTGTGAAAATCTTTGGGGGCAGAGGTCGATGGGCTTGGGGGAGGAACGAAAGGGAGAATATTGTATCTCCATTCATGTGGCGTCTGAGGTCAAAGTTTAAAGATGAAAGGTCGCTTGGTTTCCAGAGTTAACTCGGCGAGATTGCTGGATCAGTGCCTCCCCATGACCCCGTTATGATCATGTGATCATCAGCTATGTACCTTCACGAGCTTGTTCAGTTTGGGTGATTTATTTATTTATTTAAGCAATAAATTTGCGAACATTGTGATTTCATTTGATGTTGTATATCTTTTGGATAGAATAATGTTTACTGGTGTGGCACAGCAATCGTTATTTCCACCTTCAGGACTGGAACACAATAAGCAGGAACGGAGTCAAAGGAAGAAAATAAAACTTAGTGATTTTTAGCCACAACCCCCCGAACTTAGAATCAGTCTGACTGCGTCTTCCTTTGTGAGGAAAACAAGATTCCTGGAAATTTTAGACACAGAATCTGCTACTCGGTGATCTAGCTAGATGCCTTGGCTAATGATAGTCGGGGGGGGGGAAAAAAGATATATATTTTTGTCATATTGTTATATGGTACATTTTCGTAAGTTTGGCTTCTGTTAAATAAACTTCTCTGACTTATATAATGTTCACGTGTTACAAATTTAAGCTGTTTTATCAGAATTTTACCAGAATTTTCCAAATCGCATATTCATGTATTTGAAGGTACAAGTATACAGATGTTTCCTGGGCATTAAAATGTATTAAGGAAATTATTTAATTATTATAGATGAGTTGAAATGGTTTGAAAGGGTGTGTCTCAATGAAAGACTGAGTGAAGCTTGTAGTCCTGTCGTTGTTAGGGATGGGCGAAACGAGACAGAACGATCCATACCTTCCTGATACTTTCAATTCAGTTTCAATCACTTTCAATCCATACTTGCAGTTTTTACAGATAAAAAAACCCCCAAACTATAATAGTAATTAATATATTTAATGCAGCTAATTAATGCTATGTTGCACATAAATCAAACCCCAAACTGAACCTCAGTTACAAATTTTTCTCATTTAAGTATTTTAAAACAAGGTAAAGCTTTCAGTGTTCTGATCTTTATGAGGACCTTTGGCCCCCCATCAAGATTTATTCACACACGCGCACACACACACAGAGGTATCCACACCCTAGGGGCAATTTAACTTGGGCAATCTGCCTACCTGCATGACAGCGAGAGGAAACCAGAAAAGCATGCCTCAGTTATCACCCCCATACCCCAGCAGCACACACACACAAACTGTGCACTAGAGAAAGAGAGAGTATGGACATGAATATGGTCTTCAATTAGTAATTTCTCATAGAAATGTGTGTATGCAAATTCTCACTGTAGAAGTTTCCCATCTACATTTTCCCTTTTGAGATTCACAAGAAGACTTTTCATCGAAGTACCAGGACACTCTTGGTCTTGGTGATACTTGGGATTGATCGAAAGCTTCAGCAGGTCAGTGGTCTGGCCCATCCCTGGTCACTGCAGCGCGCTCCTGCACCTTTAAGGCTGCTGTGTGGGCGTGCCAGAAGTGGGCGGAGCTTAAAGGCGGACCCTTTTGGACATGCCTTAACTGAATCGATTCCTTTGAACTATGACCAGATTGAATCGTTTGATTCACTACACAGAGTGGCATGCCTAAAACATCATTGAGATCTTCTCACAGGTTCTCAGGTCCACCTCAACACAGTTTTCAGATTTATTTATATTTATATCATCTAGGGCTTGATATTGACCTGAGGAATATGAAATATGTGTATTACGACTAAGAAAAACCTCAAACCAGGTAGAACAAGGAGGGAGTCCCCAGGAACAGAGATGAGAAATGATGCAATTCTGGTGCCTTTGTGCTTCATAGTAGCGAAAGCACAAGCACATTTTTCATACTGTTTCATACAGATTCATAGCAACCTATATTGTTTTGAAAGAAAGTATTTCACTTGCAGTAATATAGCTCGTCTGTGACCACTTTTACAGTTAACAGCACACGTTAGCTTCTATTATACCACAGCACTGTTGATTAATTTCCAAACAGCAGTTGTTGTGGTTGTACAGTAATTAAAAATTATGCCATCGGTTTATATTAATGTATATATTATTTATATCGTCCTTTTATTTTCCCCTGATCATAACTACAACTCTGCTGGGTAACTGTGGCAATTTATTTTAAATATTTTAGGATCTTAATACTATTTTTGTTTCGCAGTTTCTATATCTCAGGTTTGTTCAGCACATTGGTAAACACCTCAGCGTTGTTTTAAATGTGCTTTATAAATAAAGATTGATTTGATAGATAATGTCTTCATTGTACTGTAATATTGTTTCTATAGTGACAGTATGATATATAAATTAAAAATGGAGTCCAAAAATGAGTTGTTGCTTAAAAAAATGTATATTGTTTTGTTTGGAGCTTTATATTCGGAGAAACTGATTTAATATATTATGGAAGGAATCTCCAGTGTCAGTGCTTTGTAATCGTAAGTTTTCCACTACAGGAAAGTCTTCACCATGGGGGAAGCCATGGCCTAAAGGTTAGAGAAGCAGCTTTGAGACCAAAAGGTTGCTGGTTTCATTCCCTGGACCAGCAGGAATGTCTGAAGTGCCCTGGAGGCAAGGCATCTAACTCCTAACTGCTCCCCAGACTGCTCTGGGTATGTTGTATGTTGCTCTGGATAAGAGCATCCGCTAAATGTCTGTAATGTAATTCCAGTTTCTCTGTAACGTGTCAAACTTCAAGAGAGAAAACACAAGACAGTGGTGAGGAAACAAATGTTTATAAGGTAAGTGATAACAGAAAATTGTTTTATGGATGTTCCACAATATTAAATATAAGTATAAATGGGTAAAAAAAGTAGTCTACTGTATGCTGTGTTGTTTGTTAACAAATTAACAATTGTAACCGCTGGAGAACTGCTGCAGTGTCAGAGGAATAAAGCATGTCATGATGTGCTCATATAGGGAAATAATCACACCCAACCATTTTTTTTCGTTGATTATTTTCCTATAAGAGCACTCCCACATGTGTTTTATTACTTATATTATAGTATATTATTATACATACAGGACACTTTTTCAATGGAATAAAAGCATGTGTTCTATTCCCTTCTAGCGGGTTTCATTCATTTGGTTTGATAGCATGCAATATTGTTAGCATATCACTTATCTGGCATGTATTACGTCACACTACCCAGTAGAGAATGAGTGTTGAATATGGTTTACGATATTGCATGGGGCTGCACGGTGGTGTAGTGGTTAGCACTGTCGCCTCACAGCAAGAAGGTTCTGCGTTTGAGCCCAGTGGCTGATGGGGCCTTTCTGTATGGAGTTTGCATGCTCTCCCCGTGTCTGCGTGGGTTTCCCCTACAGTCCAAAGACATGCAGGTTAGGCTAATTGGTGGCTCTAAATTGACCGTAGGTGTGAATGTGAGTGTGTGTGAATGGTTGTTTGTCTCTATGTGTCAGCCCTGTGATGATCTGGCGAATTGTCCAGGGTGTACCCTGCCTCTCGCCCATAGTCAGCTGGGATAGGCTCCAGTTTGCCCACGACCCTATAGAACAGGATAAGTGGTTACGGATAACGGATGGATGGATATAGCAAGACAACATGACGTCACATGTCGGAGACGTAAAACTTTGGCACTAGCGAGTGACTGTGACGATTTGTAAACTAAGATGGCCACTAGGTTTGTTTAGTTAGATTTTGAGAGAATTTTGAAAGACAAAGATGCATTGAACAACCAAAAGGAAAGAAATTATATTATAGTATAATCTCATCTCATCTCATCTCATTATCTCTAGCCGCTTTATCCTTCTACAGGGTCGCAGGCAAGCTGGAGCCTATCCCAGCTGACTACGGGCGAAAGGCGGGGTACACCCTGGACGAGTCGCCAGGTCATCACAGGGCTGACACATAGACACAGACAACCATTCACACTCACATTCACACCTACGCTCAATTTAGAGTCACCAGTTAACCTAACCTGCATGTCTTTGGACTGTGGGGGAAACCGGAGCACCCGGAGGAAACCCACGCGGACACGGGGAGAACATGCAAACTCCGCACAGAAAGGCCCTCGCCGGCCCCAGGGCTCGAACCCAGGACCTTCTTGCTGTGAGGCGACAGCGCTAACCACTACACCACCGTGCCGCCTATAGTATAATAATAATAATAATAATAATATTGCATGGGGCGGCACGGTGGTGTAGTGGTTAGCACTGTCGCCTCACAGCAAGAAGGTCCTGGGTTCCGATGAAGGCCTTTCTGTGCGGAGTTTGCATGTTCTCCCCGTGTCTGTGTGGGTTTCCTCCGGGTGCTCCGGTTTCCCCTACAGTCCAAAGATATGCAGGTTAAGCTAATTGGTGGCTCTAAATTGACCGTAGGTGTGAATGTGAAGGTGTGTGAATGGTTGTCTGTGTCTATGTGTCAGCCCTGTGATGACCTGGCGACTTGTCCAGGGTGTACCCCGCCTTTCGCCCGTAGTCAGCTGGGATAGGATCCAGCTTGCCTGCGACCCTGTAGAACAGGATAAAGCGGCTAGAGATAATGAGATGAGATATTGGCTGGGGCGGCGCAGTGGTGTAGTGGTTAGCACTGTCGCCTCACAGCAAGAAGGTTCTGCATTTGAGCCCAGTGGCTGATGGGGCCTTTCTGTATGGAGTTTGCATGCTCTCCCCGTGTCTGCGTGGGTTTCCCCTACAGTCCAAAGACATGCAGGTTAGGCTAATTGGTGGCTCTAAATTGACCGTAGGTGTGAATGTGAGTGTGTGTGAATGGTTGTTTGTCTCTATGTGTCAGCCCTGTGATGATCTGACGACTTGTCCAAGGTGTACCCCACCTCAGGCTCCAGCTTGCCTGCGACCCTGTAGAACAGGATAAGCGGCTACAGATGATGGATGGATGTTGGCTGGTCTATCAGATATATTCCATTCAGCTACTCATCTTCGACTCGTTCAATCTCATGCTAGCTGAACGGAATATATCTGATATACCACTCAACACCAGCTAATATTATTTAATGATATTATATCACCATACAATCATGTCAAGTCAATTTGGTCAGGGATGAAGAGACGTCACTGAGCGTTCGAATCATTGCGAGTCGATTAAAAAAAGAGTCGATTCGTTAGTGAATCACTCATCACTAGAGGGCACATTGCGGAGTCGAACACACGCACCGCCAGGCGCAGGCGGGGATTCCGAGCACTTCAGCGCACACTTAAACAGAGTGAGGAGTGCTCTCTGGACTCTGCTCTCTCACACACACACCGCTGGAGCACACGACGACTTCTTACGGACACGGTACCAGAACCCTTGGTGTCAGAAGACGAAGCGCGGTTTTTCCACACGCAGGTAATAAACCGAACCGAGCAGAGCAGCTGTTGTGAGAGACGATGCCAGGTGTTGTTGTTGTTATGCCAAGTAAATTTGGGCGTTTTTTCCCCCTGAACCACTGCGGAAAACGATCCAGAAGCGCCATTGCTGCTTGATTTAGGCGACGTTCAGAAACCGCACTAATGCTCCAGATCCTGCGCGCATTAAGACGCACTGCTGAGTCGAGTCGTCTGCGGATTGGGACGAAGCCACAGGCAGGGGCCGATTGTCATGGTAACCGAGAAAGCGTCATTCGGGGCTGTTTAGCCAGCGAGCTAACCCTTCAACCTCTACTGTACTGACCTCAGGTCTCAGGTGGAGGAGATACAGGTTCTTTAAACTATCCAGGACGACGGTGTTTGTTTGTTTGTTTTTTGCATGGTGCCCATCTCGAGTTTGCCTTCTTTTAACGTCCACGTCTCACAGTTATTTCTTAAAGGTGCAATAGTCGATTTATTTCACTCCTCGGTTGGAAAAAAATAATCTGGAAGATGTGTAGGACGTGATTTAAAAAAAAAAACCCACCGTAGCTGTAGGAAAAGCTCAAGTTGCTGAGGAAAGCTGTTTGGAAATCTGTCTTCCGGTCCGGAATGCTAGTTTGTCTTCAGTCCTTTTACACCCAACCAAATACGACTTAGGGGCGGAGCTTCGTGTCTGTCAAATTTCCATTCTTGGTTAATACACATTTATAGACAGTTTTTAGAAGAATGTTGCTGATGTAACCGGCTTTAGTGCATGCTAGCTTTCTTTCAGCCCTCTAAACATGTCTGGGTGGTTTTTGTTTTTTTAACCTGTAGTTCTACACCTGAAGCAGAACATGTCAGATGTTCAGAGAACTTTTGGTCGTTCTGAGCTATCTCGTGATGTGTAGTGATGTTTGTTTGCATCTCGGAAATGAAATCAGCACCCTGAGCAATCGACATGACCATGTCAAGAACGTTATTCTGTAAAATGAAACCACACACTGATGAAAGTATTTCTGCAAAGTGGTACAAAATAACAGTTCAGTTTCGCAAAACTCTTTTTCAGAGGAAATTAGTTGACCGAGTTAACGAAACTCATCACGTGAAGAAGTCAGTTTTTCGGAAGAGTTTGGCGTTAAGTAAAGGAAGTCTGTGGTCATGAGACGGCAATTTGTGCATTTACTAAATGTTAAAATTTCATTCAGCGCAGACAGAATGAAGCAGAATTGATAAGGGGAGTTTAAAAAGTATTAGCAAAATTGGAGGTAAATTGCTCACTGATTTGGATGCATTTAAAATGCAAACATACCACAGAACATTTTTAAACCGCTAATGAAGCCTCAAATCTACTCTTCCTTATAGTTGACATGAGTCAATTTCTTTGCTCGATTATGGAAAAAATGAATAGATTATCGTTAATCTAGTAAATCAGCACCTCGTAGACATGCGCTTGCTTATTAATGGGGATTGAGCAGAAAACAAGCAAGAGTCAAGCACAAGTGCTGTTGTGTTTCCTTTATTCCATTGTCCTGTCTGGCGATGGTGAATATCACCTATGAATTTTTGACTGTGTTTATTGTTGTCATGAGGTTTCCTGTGGAGTCTGTCAATAAGAAGAGGCTCGAAAGGTCAGAGTCAAAAGGTTACCAGGAGGTGCTGGGCGTTAGTGCTGCTGCTGTTAGTTCAGGTGAAGGAGAGGGGCGGGGAAAAAAAACAAGATTGAGCAAGAGGATTTGTCCTAAAATGGAATTCGGTTTTGATAGATGTTTATCTCAGGCATGGGATTAAGTTAGTGGCTTATTTACTGGAGTTTAAATCAGGAGTTATATTGAGCTTCAGATCCCGTAAATCACGTTGATCCAATGGATTTAGCTTCACCGACATTCCAGAAACTAGGGGTTGTGACCTCATTCTGGTTTCTGCATTTCAAAATACCATGTTTAATATGTGACTATCTCTCCTGAAAAGCTGGCAAACCGCTAACGGAGAGGCAGTTCGGGGAGTAAAAGTGTTTTTGTTTTGACCTTTCAGGGATGAGTCAGAGCCCGAGTCAGAGCTGGATGTGTGTTCTGCTATTAATCACCCCACTCTTAGACCGTGAGAAAGAAACGAGGGTGTAGGACTTCTCTTTTCCTTTCTGAAGTCGATGTGTATTTGTGTCGCGTCACGTCACCCCCATCGAAAGTCTTGTCCATTGTGTTGACTACAAAACAATGCAAAACAACATGTATGCTAATTTTGAGTAATTGTTTTTAAAGTGAACACACGACTTTCAGCGCGAGCTCCAGGTGTCTTTCGTTGTACAGAAACGTAGCACTTAATGGGTTTTAATGGTGTGCTACCCAAAGGCTGTGGTCTCAGACTGATTGCATGAAGTGTGAGCATCGCTATTGGGTTTGTCCAAGTGTGACAATGACTCACTTGTGGTGTTGATGGTCGCTTGGAAAATGTAAATGACCCCATCATGTCTTGTTTTATGCTTGGGAATAGTGCCATAGAGAGATGAAAGAGGAAAACAATGCCTGCCAATTCTCACCTCAAAATCATGCCAATGGAACCTCCTTTACACACAGGAAGACAAATCATGAGCAAATACCAGCTGATGTAGTTTGTGTTTGTACAGTGTTAAAAACTGGTTGTCATATAACGGGTAATGAGTACGAATAACTCGGGGGGACAACAAGAAAATCTTGCTGAACAAAGGAAATATATCAACATTAAACCTGAATATACAGCAGCTGATGGATCTGTGTGTGGGTTTGTTTTTTTTTTCTTTTCTTTTTTTTTTTTTTTTTACAATTAACAATTTATAGCTTGCTGAATTTGTGATCGAGGCCCAGGCAAAGATGCAGGTCAGATAAATTAAGCACGCCGCCCTTACCGTCATCACCCACTTAAAAATGGCAGCTGTGAAATATCTGTGCCAGGAAGTGGCATCCACCAAGCGTTCCCCGCAAGCAGCTCAGCCTTCAAACGTTTTATTTAAATGTTTTGAAACGGAACCCATGCAGTTCGCTGCTCACCTTTGTTTTGCATTAGAAATCTAAACATGGTTCCCACCTATACTGAACAGCACACGTCTTTTTTTTTTTTTTATAAAGTACTGTCCTTGATGTGTCAGAGTGAAGAACAAAAAGTGCTCACTGAGTTTGATTAAAACACCAAGTCTGTTTCAGGAGAGCCATGCACAGCGGGTTTTATTTATTTATTTATTTATTTATTTATTTATTTTTTTAAAACAAGACATCAAGTAAGAGAGAGAGGGGGAGAACGAGAGGTCCAAGTAAGTGAAATGCCATTCATCCCTGTTGAGTCGAGTCACGAAGGTGAGTGCCTTGTCTGTGTAAAGCTGAAGGATTGATGCATGAACCTGTCTGTCGGAGAATTCAAAGTCCAAGGCCGTTGCAGAGCCAGCCTATTACCAGCACTGTCCTTCATAACTTCTTAGCACGGCCGTCCTTTTGGAAACCTTCAAAGCCGAGGCAAGGACACAGCGTCTGGTGCAGTAAGCTGTGGCGGGAAGAGATTTACGTAATGACCCAACTTATATGGAGGGGTGTGTGTGTGTGACTGCACACACGTACGACCCAGGCCTTCTGGGACATGAAGAAAGATCTGTTCTTTAAAAGCTTTCCTTTCAAATTGCAATTAAATAAAGGAGGATTTATGAGTTGAGGAAAAAAAATGGCCATAATACAGGATGAAGGCACCATGTGCCACTGGTGAGGTGGAATTTTTGTTGGAGAATGAAGACTGTATTTGGATCATGAAGAGGCGACTTTCTTACGGTGCTTATTTACTGTTATCCATGTCGTTCAGGATTTACAATCAGTCCACTTGGAGAACAGTAGAATTATTAGAAGTGACCTCGGTAAGAGGAACATGTGTTAAATATTCCTGTATAACTGATTATCAGTCATTGTTTGCTCTCCAGATGGATGGATGGATGGATGAATATCAGCTGTTTACAGACTCTCCACTTTCACACAGCAATTAAATGCAAATTTCAATTTGAATATAAAAGCCCCAAAGTTTAGATTAGCAAAAGTGAGTTCTCTCGTCCTCATCGTCTCATATTGGCACTTAACGGACAGTCGGGTTTCTGCTTTTGTCACTGTCCCAGTTAACTTGCAAGTCTTGTCACATTCGCCGTTTTCTGCGGAGCTCAGAAACTTGACATTCTTGAAAATGCAGTCTCCATAAGCCTTTCTGGGCACATGAAAAAGCGGCGAGAGATGAAGTTGTCTCACTTCCTAAAGCTGACTGACACCAAGCTCCTGCTGTCGGAGCACAAAAGCCTCCGCTCAGGGGTTAAAGTGAATCGCGCTGTTGCCGGGCAACAAGGGACACCTCTCCAGTACCGATAGATGGCGGAGAGTGGATATCTTTCCCTGGGTCGCAGTCAGTGGTGCTGCGTTGATGAAGTCTCACCACATAGTCCTTCTTTGTGCATGCTGAAGAGGAATTTACTCACACTGGGACATGTGGCGTGTTCACTGCTGCCGGTTATGAACGAGCAAGCGCAGCGCAGTACGGCATGCTACTTATTTTGGCTTCGCTTTTCTCCCAAGCTGTTTCAGCCAGCCATGATTTTTGGCTCACAAGTCCACACGGCGTAGCACTCATCCTTGCCCCGTCACTACTTTCCTTGCATCCCAATTAGTGGAGCGAGTGGAATGAGTTAGAGCTCCTACAGAGGGTCGGGAGACGTCCTTGGGCGCCGTGGGAAGATAAATGCGCCCTTCTCATCCTCGCAAGCCACTTCATGCTTCTCAAGGCTAAGCCATGGGTAGAGAGTAGGCGTTAAGACTAACCTGACCTTGACCAAAGAGGCTTTTAAATAACAATCTGAAACAAGGTTCAATCATGTGACCTTCCTCCTCACAGAGAGGCTGTGCTGGACTTTGTGAAATATACTTGTTGGAAGATTTGTTGTTTAGTGATAAGGAACTCTTGTTATCAGCCTGGTCATAAGATTATGAGCACTGTAACCTGAAGTTAAGACATTGGATCTTTTTATGATGTTGTTATTATCGGGAGCATTGTGATTGTGAGACCTGCCTTGTTTGACTCTACTCCAGTGTCAAATACGCAGTGAAAATTTCTCTCTTGGATTCTTTCCAGATATTTTTCCCCTTTTCTTTCATAAGCATAAATGGAATCAATTAATTAATCTTGGCGGATGTAACTAGACTAGCCGTACAGTTTGCAATTCCACTTCCTCATTAACAGGCGCTTGTTTCCTGTTGCAACCATAACAAAAGCATTTTGGAGGTACTGATAACCAACTGAGGTAATTTCCTGCCACTTAAGGAACGTTTTCATTGAGTTAAGATTCAGTTTGGTTGAAATATTGGGCATGTTCAGTAGAATAAAATGCCTGAGTTGGTTAATTATTCTGGAGGAGCTGATGGGGAGACGAAAGTATGTGCTTCAACGTGCTAACACTCTGCTTGTGTAACTGTGTTTACATGGCTGAGTCATCAAGGCCAGACGACTCCGATTTAGCCGAGCCTCCCTTTAAGCCACCTGCCCTTCCATTCAGGGCTGACCTTCATGCTGGCAGCGAGGCAGGGCCTGACCTAAATACATTTAAATGGGTTTAATAAGGTCAATGAGCAATGATTCAAACAGCATATGAGTGCCTTTCAGAGGAGTGATGGCTGTTGTAGAGGTGAACATGGAGTTTGATACCAGAGCAGCAGGGATGTTGGTTACGAGTCTGCAGTTTACCCGAGTAAATTTGATTCATTTTTTTGTTATCCAGATGCACTCTATGGTCGAAAGTCTGTGGACACTTGACCATCACACCCATATGCGGGTCTTCCAAAACTTTTACCACAAAGTTGGAAGGACACGATTGTCTCGAATGTCTGTGTGCTGTAGCATTACAATTTCCTTTCCACCTCATGTCTCCTCACCTGACATCAGTGCCTGACCTCACTCATACTCTTGGAGCGTAATGGACAAAGCTCTGATGGACATAGCCATGCGCTAAAATTTAGTGGAAAGCTTTCCCAGAAGAGCGGAGGTTATTATAAGGAAAAGGAGGAGGGGGGAAACAAATCTAGAATGGGACGTTCAACAAACACAAACAGGTGTGATGGTCAGGTGTCCACAAACTTTTGGCCATACAGTGTATTTCTCCTCAATGCTTTTACAAAACCTAGGATAGAAAGTCAGATAAAGGTTTAAAGCCCTTTCTTTCTCTTCTACACCTCTCGGTCTGTTTCACACATTCGCACGTTAACAGTGAAACATTTATGCCGAGGCATGTCTGCCATTACACATTGTTTCATAGATACATCATGCATTATGCACGTTGGAGGAAGAAACATTAGTTGTTGTGCCGATGCTGCGACGAGGATCAATATCTGACCATTTGTCAGTTTGTGTTGCCTGGAAACATGGTCTCACATTACAAGGATCACACAGAGGATCGTCGCAGGGGGCGAGAGAGCTCGCGCCAGTATTATCAGCAAACATCTCTCCCTCCCCACGAAAGCAACATGCACAGATTGAGAGGTAGCCGCCGATCCTTCGTCAGGCTCTGGGGATTTGGAAAGCAGTGTCTGCGTACACCAGAAGTTAATGAGTAAACCTGTCTGTCTGTTAAGATGGGCATTTCTACACCCAAGATCCAGCGCTGATGCATTCCTCACTTGGCGGCTGGAGCTATTCCCAAGCTGGAAGAATGAGGGAGGATCTGGAGAAAGGGATGAAGTGATTGGGCTGCCGGAGTTGAGCTGTGAATCCTGTTTAATTAATTAGGAAGCCTGATAAGAGCTTCATATTTCTGCGAGCTTGTTCTTAGTGCACTGGGGTTAATGAAGGTAGTCTTTTCAGTCTTGCTGTCTCTCCAATTTTTCATGTCTATCTATCCCCTCTCTGCTTTGCTCGCTCTGATTCTACCCACTCTCTCCTCTTTTTTTTTCCTTCCCCCTCTCTTCCACTCTCCTCGAGGTGCCTGATCAAGACTCTGCGGCACTCTTCACATGCTGTCATAGAAAAAAAAAAAAACACACACACGGAGGGAAAAGTGGGTCATGGCGACCTATTTTTCTTACAGTTCACGGAGGCAGAGGGTGGCAGAGCTGTCGTCAGTCAGATGGGGAGCAGGGCCTCGTCTCCAGACGCAGCTACATGGAAGTGGGTCAGAGGCAAAGGCTACATCTTGTAAACGACTTGTCGTATTGTGCAGGAAGCTGCAAATGAACCGAAGATTATATGCCCAGAGTCGTGCATGGAGGTCTTCGCTCCCCCCCCCCCCCCCCCCCAGTCCATTATATGCGAGCACACTAAAGCCCTGCAGAAATACTCGTTGATAAAAGATATAATGCTTCTCTTCGCTTACTTTTTTTCATTCAACTCCTCTAGTGGAAATTCACCCGAACCAAAAATAACCTCGTAAAGTTTGCACTCGATCATGATGTGTACTACTGTGCTGATCCCAACGTTGGATGGTTTCCCAGTTCAAGTCCAAGTTGTTTTAAATTGTTTTACGGAATACATCATTGCCTGTGTATAAGGTAAGCAAAATCGAGAGTGAGTTGTTTTAGGAATAGCCTATTAACACTTAAGCCTATTAACACGCCATGACAAAGACCAAGGACTGGACTTTGGAATTTTCAGAGCCTTATCCGTGGCACTGAGTCTCTTTACGACGCTGTGCACTATTTGATGAGTGAAAATCCTGCTCATTCTTATTTCGCCATGTTGACCAAGCAGGATAGCATAAGTAAAGGGACTTTGACCTGGTGTGTGTGTGTGTTTTAGTGCTTGAATTATACAGAAGTGTGACTTGCAGGTCATAGTGCAGAAGCGCCCACAAGCACTCCGGCTAATGGAATCCAACTCTGCTTGTGTTGAAAGCATGCTATATTTACACAGGTGTGTAAGGCCCTCGAATGAAATGACCCATAACACACATCAGGCTGGAGTGGGGTTATATGCTGAGGATTAGCATCTTGTTTGCTTCCATCGAAAAAAAAAGAAGAGATCTGCTGTTACATGCTGTAAAAGAACCAGAGGTCTGACTCATTTCAGAACAAAGATCATCTCCTCCATTAACTCAGGCTCTGCGTCGTTCAGAAATGCGATCAAGCCTGGCCTCTCCAAAACCATCATCGGAAGAACGGAGCAGATGGTTTCCAGCAGGACCGCAGAACCCAGGCGACAGCATTACAGTCAGGAAAGGTCACTTGACATAGCCGGCAGAATGGACTCCGACCCTGCGAGATCTCCCACAAAGATCGAGCATCCTGTCCACGCTTATGATAAAATGCCTCATCTCTCCTTTCATGCTTCAGCAGCGAAGACATGGAGGATGATCCAAATATTTGTTTAATACTCTGAACCTTGGCTTGACTTGGCATGATGGTGCTTCCAAGGGCACCGCATTTGCATAGTGATAACATTTCTCATCTCTCTTCTGCAGAATCCACTTACAGGAGAGGTGGGGTTTTTTTTTCCTGGCGAATTATCAGCTCCTTAGAAACGTGAGGCATCCCAGCAGATCGCCAAACCACTGATCTGAGGCTTAGTTCATGAAATACTTTTATCGTTCCTCTCCTCCTTGTTCCAGGCTTGCTCATTCTCAGCAGTAGTTTGTTCAGCAAATCGTGTTAAAGCTTATTTCCAGGCCTACCATATTCCAAGGTAGCGTTGCGGCTACAGCAGTACGCTCATTATTATTCTCAGATAAGGCAAGCGCTTCCATGCTGCACGAGAGCTTTCTTCATGGCCCTTGCGTTCTTCCTGTTAAGGGTGTGTGTGTGTGTGTGTGTGTGTGTGTGTGTGTGTGTGTGTGTGTGTGTGATTTTCATTCTGTAAGGAATTGTGCAATGGAGTATAATTGTTGAATTAGTTTCGCTGGCATCTTGAGACAAATCTGAATCCACACCCACAGTGGCACTGGCGCCATCCGGAATCACGCTGTTTAAACACTGCCCCCCACCCCACTCCTCTTCCCACCCTCCCACACTGAATTAGTGGGAATTTGTGTTGGAAGTTAAAAATAAACCAGTCAGACCTTTTGAAATTCTGCCGGTATCTCGGAGTTCACTCATAAGGTTAGAGATCCAGTGTTCTGATAATGCTTTTCCCACTGGGTGGGGTGGGGGTTGAGAGCAGCCGTGCGGATTGGAAGACTCTGAAAGAGATTTGAGATGTCTATCAGAGGGCGTGAAAGGTTTTTGTCTTGCAGATCCAGTTCAAGGACGCCTGCAGGCAAGGCAGCTCATGTCGTGCCAGCGATGACGCTCAAGGTCACACATACGTAAACAAAAACACACACACACACACACACACATACACACACAGTTGCCCGTGACATTCAGGAACAACAGGAAATGGGGGGGAGGGGAGGAGAAGAGGGGCACTGTAAAATCCATCATTCCCCCCTTTCCCCCCTGTGCAGACGGGAAAAGGAGATTTAACCCCCCTCAGTGGCACAGGACTCCAGGTCCAGATCTGTTGTTTTATGCAGCACAGTAACCTTTGTTTCTGTGATAAAAGACTGCCTCCCACTCTGTCTGGCAAATCTGAAAGGATTCCAAGGCGACTTTGTCATGCCAGAGTGTGGGTGGGTGGGTGTTAACCTGGAAGAAGTAGACAAGAGCTCAAGGAGAGGTCTTAAAGTTATTTAAGGAGACAACCACGGAGATTTGCTCGCCGCGGTGGCCCCCTTGCTAGCTCAACTTCACGACTGTCTAAACAGTCCCCCATTGTTTCTTCTTAACTCCTACTTGCGTTTATCCTTTGCACAGCTTCTCAGAACTTGGCACAGCTTTTCACCAAGGTCATTGTCAGCACCTACAGTGACAGCATAGTGCTGCTGAACTTTTTTAGACACTGGTCTGATTATGACAGAAGTTTGCAGACGAAAGCCTAAATCAGCCTGTCAGGAAAGCAGCAATAACACTCTAGGCAGGCTGTCACCCATGAAGACGTGTATGAGCCAACTGGGAATAAAACGATTTAAATTGAGCTGTTTGGAAGAACACACATCTTCGACAAGGCGCACTGTCCTTAAGCAGTTGATGAGGAACAGAACGTTCTGTAATCTAACAAAGTATCCATTTCAAGAGAAACTAAATGTTCTACCAATTTGTTTATAATTGTTTTTACAGCGTTTTATAATCCCTTCAGGCTGGATTTCAAGGGCTGGAACCTCAGTATTAGACCTTTTTTTGATGCACTGGGCTTGAAACTACTTTATCAGCCCATCAGCAGTGCTGTGGATCATTTCGGTGTTTAAATCTCTGCTGTTTTGCTTCTTTTTCACCAGCCACTTGATTAAACGGAGACGTGGATGCTTAAAGATCGATAAATGCCGCAGCGAGTCCCGATTCGCCCGACCGTAAATCTTCCGCAGGCTGCCCTCCAACTCGTTTCCGTTCATTTTTGTAGATTAGCATTCCCATTACTCAAAACAGATGTGTTTGGAGATGATGGATTGTTTGGTTACAACATATTTGTCAGCAACTGAGATATGCTGCATCCTTGGATACACTGGCAAGGGAGTGTTTCTTCTTAACGTTTCCCTAGGACGCACCGTCTCAACCAACTTTACAAACAAGGGCTAGTTTTCGGATTGAGCTTGTGTAACTGCCTGCTCTTGATGGGCTTCATGTAGGACTTGGATGGTTTTTCCGGATGGTTTTTGAAGACCAGTATGTAAGAACAAACCCATGAACTGTAAACCGCTAACCCTCCCTCTCTTCCCCCCCCCCCCTCCCCCCATAAGCACCAAACTTGAAGTGCTCTGAAGTTACTGGGATAAGCTCCGGATCCACTGCAACTCTTAACTGGTTATATAATCAGTTATAAAAGTGAGCGAGGAGAAGACTTGTAGCCTGCAAAGATCGGGCTTGTTTGGTTAGGCACCAAGTCTTCTTCCTTTAATGTTTCAGAACAGCAGTGTGTTCTGACTTTTACCTAAATTATTCATCACAGGAAAGAGAACGAGAGGTAGATATACTGTGCAGCATAAATACCCCCCCCAGGAGGAAACCTTCCATATTAGCCTTGTGCCAAAGCAGATCGTGTGTTTTATTCTTCTTACTTTTTGCCTGGTGGTAAGACGAAAAGAAGCAGGCAGGATTCGGGGTAGTAGAGGCAAAGCCCTGGCCGTAATTGGCACCCGCAGCTGCGCAGGCGCCTGACAGAGGGACTGTTTTGTGCAGCCTCCGGTTTGTGTGACAGCTGCCTAATTGGGCATTCTCCCCTCGCAGCACGGCCACTGACGAATAGCGGAGGATTACAGATGAGGGCACAGAGACCTGCACGACCTTCACCGCCAGCTCAGAGGGGGGAGGGGGGGCCTCCAGGGTGGGGTGGGAGGGAGTCACCAGAGGATGAGGTCGTGAGAAGGTGGAGGTTCTTGCCAGGTGGCAGATGACAGTGTCACATGACAACGGGCTGATGTCAGTGTGTCAAGGGCGCTGCTGTCATTGCAGTGTCTCTCTTTCTCACTCTCTCTCTCTCACTCTCTCTCTCACACACACACACACACACACACACACACACACACAGTCCTGTAGTCTTTCATTTGTTCTGGGTGTTTATTCTGCCTTCACAGCCGCTGGCTGTCTTCACACATCAGCATGAAGAGGGAGAGCAGAAGATGGCCGTTTCCTGAGTGTGGTGATGTTGAGTTCCTGCCTCTCTCTTTTCTCTGCCTCTCTCCTTCTGTCTCTTTCTGTCTGGAAGTCCCTCCTTTTCCCTTTGCTAACTCCTCCCCTCAGCTGCATGCGAGACTGCCAAGGTGAGGTTGTGTCCTCTTGTTAGGCACGATTAATGGCACTCGTTATGTACATAATGAAATATTCCTGCTGATGCAGAAGGTGCTGTTGATTCTCGCTCATCTCCACCTCCTGTATTGCTGAGCGAGGAAGATGCAGCTGCTAATACATGAGCTTTCTCAGCGTTATCGATACACGCCACTAACCAGGGTTACCGCGTTGTGACTTGTATCGATAATGCGGCTGACTTTTATTATTTTTATTTATTTTTTTAAACTTGTCGCTATGTAAATGTTTACACAGCAAGCAGCACTTTTGAATTCTTGAATCTGATTGGTCAGAAGGTGTTGAGCATCTCGTTGGCCAGTTGTGTTTATTTTATACTAAATTTTAAAAACGTGCTGTTACTTTATGGAAGAAAAATGCACGTTTTGCGTTTTTGGAAGGAGTCTGCAGTGTCGGAGGTAAAGCTGTAAGTGTTTGGTGCTTGGTACTCTCTAAGATGACGAGCTGCAATTTTTGTCTTAAAAAGTGGAAAAACAAGAGGCTGGTGAAGGTATGGAAGCTGTGAGGTTTTGGGGTTTATGCAGCTGCTATGAACATAAATGACAATTTGTTCTGCAACGTTAAATGGATAAAAGAACACCACATTGTACTTTTTAAGTAATAAAAATGTAGGCTGATCAGCAGCAAACTGTGGTGGTGCTGTAAAAGGAATTAAAACTATTCAGGAAACTCCATAGCTCTTTCACACCACACCGTTCTTGATTATTTTTCAAAAACAGCATATCCCCAAGTGTATTGCTCCTTAGATAATATGAAGCAAAGGTACATCTCTTAGAAAACTTGGAATTTGTTGATGGAAGATATGAGGTAGGCCTTGGTTTGTAGTAACCAAATTGCCTTCTACTCATTTGTATTCCATACATAATTTTTCACAGGTGGTGTAGCAATCGTAAACGTTTGGCTTGTCATTGAGTCAGACCTCACAAGTTTAACGTTTCATACTAAGGAGGAGGAGGCACGTTTTGGTGCTCCTCAGAACATTTTGGTGTCTCGTAGGACGATGGAGCAGAACTAGCCAGTGGGTGGGAAGAAGAAAAAGAAGACGACGACGAAGTAAGAATCACAGATGTTCAGTAGTACTGTGTGTGACAGACGTTAGTCAGGCTCCAGTTTCTCGCCCGAGGTGTGTGTGCTGCATACCTAATGAACGTCATTTTAATGTCTCACAGCAGTGAAGACAGCTCCATGCAGCTGCGAGACACTCAGAGAGTCAAAGTTTGTCCAATAATATCTATCACATCAAACACTGAGTGCTGTTTGCCGAGAGGGACTGAGAACACGAGCGTGGACGTGGAGTGTTTACTGGAAGAGAAGCGAGGCTGTGTGCGAGGTTACCACAGATTAAACTGTAACCTTGTGGTATAACTGGTGTAGCTTTGTGCTGTCTGAGACCTCTAATCCTGTGCCCTGGTACACGTGGCCTTGATTAGTAGCAGCACAAAACAACATGTCCTCCTTTACCATTGGCACCGGGCAAAGTGTATAAATGCGTCGTGGGAGAGGCAAGGGGGAGGATAAACGGAGATATGAGAACGGCAAGAGTGGGAAATCATTAGCATTCAGCCAAAGCATCCTTGTCAGGAGGGAAAATTGATCAGCACACTTTACCTGTATCTGCATTCACAGCTCGGGGAAAAGGTAGTGCTACGACTTCTTGTTCAATTAGATCACAAGATATGAGCACTGTCAGAGTGAATTTCATTGTTGGACCGATGGCCATTTTTTAATAATATGGCTATATTCACAAAGACAAAAAACAGATCCAAGATAGGATGTCCTGCGTTTAGTCATCTAATGCAAGTCTAGCAAAATGTTGGTGGAGGAAAAGTGGTATAAATATACATATATTTTAAATTTCACACATTTTTAAAAAATTAGATTTCAGTTTTTGAATTGAGTATAAACCATTAGTCAGTATTGTGAATGTGGTGCACTATGTAGGTTCTATAGCACTGGTATAACCTGTGTAGTGAGCATGCGTAATAACTTGCTGTTTTGGGATTTCCATCCATCCGTCTTGATATCCGTAACCGCTTATCCTGTGTAGGGTTGCAGACAAACTGGAGCCTATCCCGGCTGACTATGGGCGAAAGGCAGGGTACACCCTGGACAAGTCGCCAGATCATCGTAGCCATTTTAGATTTGTCCTAAACATTTTCCGGGGGGGTCTTTCTTTCTTTCTTGAACTTGTTACTCTGTCTGTGGAGGTTTCCTCCAGGTTCTTTGGTTTCTTCCCATCTCTCAAAACACACCAATAGGTGGATTGGCAGACTAAATTACTCCTATTTGTGTGTAGTGCCCTGAGATGGACTAGTGTCCCCTTCCTGGGATGATCTCATCTCCAGATCCATGATCCTGACCAGGATAAAGCGCTGACTGAAGACGAAAGATGCAGTTTTCAGAGGAATTCTCCAGCACTACAGGGTTCACTGTACATGCACACTGGTGATGTGGTCTGTGATGCATCTCTGGGTCAGGTGGTACAGAAAGTAGCACAGCATGCCATGTTGGTGAGTTTAGCCGTTGGTTTTTGGGCCTGAGCCCAGTTTCAGGATCAGTTTGGATAACTGAGGTGTTCTTGGGACAGAGGTGATGGATGGACCTGGACTTGGCAGAATGAATTTCGGCAGAATGAATTTCAGCAGAATGGAGGTGTGTGTGTGTGTGTGTGAGAGAGAGAGAGATTGCTCAGTCTCAGATGAAGTAATGGAGTCTGGAGGAGTTAGAGCTTCAGTGATTGGATGAGGTGTGTGTGTGTGTGAGAGGGAGAGAGAGAAATGTGGAGGAGTCTAAACTCTAGCGATTAGAACAGAGGAGGCGTATGGGAGGAACGGCTAATCACATTTTGGTGGTCTGGCATTTCATTGGCTGCTGCCCAATGCCACGCTTGCCAGCTGGCTCGACGCTACCTGAAGCTGGCTCGAGGGGGTTACACACAATCGTTTTGCTTTTTAATAGGTTAAGTGCACTTAACTGATTAGAGACATCACTTGTGCTCATCTATATAGCGCTGTATCCATGTCAGGAACTGATGCCTGCTGTTCTCTCTCTCTCTCTGCTCCTAATGGATGCTCGTTCTGTCATTCAAACTGCGACTCAACCTCCCCGTATTCCAGAAACGTTCTCCAATCGTCCACAACACATCCATTATACTATAAATCAAACATCAAGTCATATCAGGAACATTCATTTTATGTCATAGAGTAGTGCAGACAGGCGTACACAGCTCCAGCGATCAGCCTTGACTTTTCTCAGTCTTTCTGGATAAAACTGTAGGCGATTCATCATCTTGTACATATCTGTCCCTTAAGAACACCTTGTGAAATGAATATTTAATCGAGACAGACGTGGATTTATTGCATTGCTACAATGGCCTTTTTGGACAGAATTCACCTTTTAATCACCCAGTTCGGACACCACCGAATATCTTGAGTGAAGCTTTAATCCGCCTAATTGAAGCATGTTTTTAACGAATAGGCAATTTCTGAAATTCAAAGAGAACCCACACACACACACACACCACCCCATTTTAAATATTCTTGGCTGAAGTAGAAAAGTTGGCACAACTTGAAAAAAGTTGATGTGAGAAGCAGTGTCCAGTGTCTTTTTGTATTTGGTTAGCTGTGGGGTTTGTATTTTAAATTAATTTATTTTTTAATTCCATCATTTTGTTACAGCTCATGAAAACACATTGGGGTTCACATTTGCTGACTTTTTTTTTTTTTGCTGATCTTTTTACATTATGTTTTATGAGGAGAATCGGGAAGACAGCAGGTCTGAGTAAAGTTATGTAGGTCAGGGATGGAGTTCAGAGCCACAGTATAACGTGGGTTAGTAATGAACAGTGTTGCAAAGGGGTGAGGTAACAGCAGCGTGTATGTTTGTGTGCTTGTATGGCAAGTTAGAAGAACATTTGTCTTTGAAAATGGGTCATCTCGGTCTAGATTTGTAACCATTACAAGTTCCTGTGTGCACGAATCATGCATGGATTGTGGTAATCAAATTAACGTTCCTTCCCAATTCATCTGATTTTTATTCTCAAGTGGCTACGCTTTTTAATCCCCCCACACACACGAATTACAAGTGGAGTAGTAAACTTGTCACGGAGTGATTGCGATTTGATTTTCAGTGATGATTTTGCCGTGTGTGATATAACTGACTCTGTGAGAGTGTTCTGGCTGTTGAAAGAAAAAAACCTAACCCACGTAACACTGCAAAACGAAACAACACCTTGAACACAGCCCGAAATACCCAAGACTTTTGCTGCAGCTCCGCCCAGGTAGAAGGATCTGGAACAAACTCCACCCCATGGACGTTTTGTTCTGCAGCAATGGGTGCTTGCGCTGTGTCAGGTGCGTCTTTCTCTGTGCTTGGTTAATCAGAGAAACCCAACCGCAAGCAGGAAGCAGAGTCCTCACCCTCCCATATGGGTATATTTTCGATTTGGTACTTTTTTTTTAAAGATTGTCTCAAATTTTTCCGTCATTGGGATTTAATACAAAGCCTGATAAAATGTGTTTAGTAACAGGCTTCCCAAGGCGATATTGTGTCTCATATTAAACTTCTTTTTCTCAAATTTCTACAATTGTGTTTGGTCAGCTCGCAAGCCTGTTGTTTTTATTTAATCTCCCTGAGCTTTATTAAATTTACAAATGCCTAAGCGAAGGAGCCCTATAGAGTAGCTGGCGCCACCCCAACCTCAGATAACATCATCGAAAAGTGTTTAGCCTTGGGTGCCTCCTTTAGATTCCTTTAACCTTGACTTACCATTTAATGCGGCACACTCCTGTGCCAGCCCCCTGTCCGATATTAGTGATATACACAGCCAGGGCCTCGTTGTCACTTTTTATTAACACTGAGTGCTTTGCATGGGCACCAGCTGTTGCATCAACGTGAAAGTCTCGAAATGACCTTGACTTCCACCACGAATCGTGTGGCTTTTTTTTTTTTCTCTTCCCTCTCTCCTCTTTTTCTATTAAGGATACATTTTAAATAGCATAAATAGACAAGTTTCTGACAACGGAAGTAATTTATTATCCCTTTTTGGGGAGAAGAGAGAATATTGCAATTAATCTTGTACCCCGCATGTTGAACGATGAGGATTGGCTTTTAGATATCCAACCCCTGACATTTGCATCAGGTCCAGCCTTGGCAGCACAGACTATTTTCTCCCCAACTCGGGGCTGAAAATTGCCTCCCCGCCACTGATAATGTTGTGACCTTCCTGTTCTTGGTGTCTCGGAAAGTGAGGAAAGGCACCCCACGATGATAAAGCATTCGTGGCTGCCGCTGCTTTTCTCTTGCCACTGGCGAGTTGAAATCACTTAAAATGCTGTTGGGTGTTATTGGTTGACATTGTCAGAGATAAAGGATAATTACTTGGAGGTTGGTAAGGAGACAAAGACAGACACGGTGAGATGGGGAAAGAGAGAGACACTGTTGCCCTTTATGTCCAGCATGGTGGAGCAAGGAAAGCCATGGTCCGGTGTGAGAGGTCAGTTTTAGGATGTATTTCACCCATGAGCCACACACCAGATCCTACTGAGTTTCAGACTGCTATAATAGGGCTTGTCCTGAATATCCATACACTGGCATATATGGCATAAATTTAGTCTTCACATAGCCCTTTCTAAAGCCCCCCCCCCTGCGAAAACATATGTTGGTTGTGATTTTAATCTGGTTTTAATCCTGCTCTGAAAAGGGCTTAGCTTCATTTATTTTCTTTCTTTAATCTATTTTGCTTCTGTTTTGCTCCACTTGGTTAAAGTCCAATTTTCTTTCTTTCCTTTAATATAAATACCCCGCTAACCTGAATACAAAAATAAACCAAGCATGTTTATTGTCTTTTAACATTACAGTGGGGTTTTTTTTCTTCTTTACAACAGATAAGCCAGTGGCAAGGAAATGGTCTTAATCCTGCCTATTAAGATTAGTCAGAGATGTCAGATGGCCCGGTGTCTTTTGTTGCTGTCAAATTTGGGTCAGTGGCTTAGGATAGCACCGTAACTGAGACCGACAGCCTTGTCTGAAATAATTCATTAACCAGGTTTCCTCTCTGCTCTGCTTGTTGTTTTTCAGCCTTGAACTTGTTGACTAACCTTTCAAATCCAATGTAATTTGCATGAGATTTAAATGTGTGGTCCTATAACGAGAGTCAGCCAAGGTTAGCCGTGACTGACCAGGCTAAACCAAGTTTTGCAAAAAAAGGGAAACGAGCCTTGCGTTTTCTTTCTTTTCAGCTCAATTTCTTTCCACTAAAAAAAGCTGCCACGGGTCATAATCGGGAGTCTTGTGAGAAACATTACGCCGATGCCAGAGGCAGGAAGATTTGAAGGATAAGACAAGTGAATTGTTCACAGGGAAAGCTGGAGTGTTCTGTATTAATTAACCTTTGTGGCTGTGGCTCTGACAGTAGGGAAGTGAGGGCTGTTTGTGGAGCCGGAGCTGACAGGGTTCACATCCAGGGTCTCTGAGCACAAGGCACACCAGCAGTGTCATGCTATTTGACAGAGCGTGAGGTCTGATGCTGTAGCTACGTGGAGCCACATCCTGACAGGTGCACCAGGTCTCTCTGTATCTCCTCCCACTCCTGCTCTTTTACACCTGCCA
Organism: Neoarius graeffei; assembly: GCF_027579695.1. Lineage (NCBI taxonomy): Eukaryota > Metazoa > Chordata > Actinopteri > Siluriformes > Ariidae > Neoarius > Neoarius graeffei. Next base: position 5,137,863 of record NC_083593.1, read on the forward strand.
GCTTTCGCCAAGTGATCGAGACTGATGACAAGCAGCTTCAATCTGAACGAGCTTTCACACCTACACACTCTGGTAATGCCAGACTGAACGCATTAGCACTAAACACGCACTCTGTATGTGTCAAAGAAGATGCACTTTGTGTTTTAATCTCGCATGTTCTTGTTTTAACACTTATCCTATCATCGTGAGACACTTCTTCGCCTGAATGTCAAGTCTCTTTTAGGTAGAGCCATCCAACTGAGTTGACAAAGTGTGGGTGGGGGGGAAGGGAGGTAGTATTACCTCATGGCATTTACGAGCTTGTGTATGCGCTGTGCACACCAATTTGGTGTGACACGGGCTTTAGAGGGAAGTGACTGCTAAGCGGGAAGTGAGGCAGAGAGGACTGACCTCTGTGAATCTGCTGGACACTCAGCCACAGTGTGAGATAGGAAGATGGTTTCAGGTGAGATCACACGGCATGCTCCTGGGATTCGTATCTTTCCGCTGCTGCATGTACTTCCAAAGGCCATAGAGTTGCCTTATTCAGAGAGCCCTTTTTCTAGTTTTCCACACAGCATGTTTAGTGACCATCATGATCCCGGTGAGTTTTAGATCATTCCCAGGAAAGCCTGTCAGTATTTAAATAGTTGCAGGTCAAAGTGACCCTTTTTGCACTGGTCCAGATCCACTCCCGTCGTTCAGATCCTGTGGTAAGGTCAGCTCTTTGCGTATCGCCTGCCTCCATTACCATGCAGGAGAGAATCATGTGAGCCGTGCCTTGAGTGTGTGTGTGGGGATAAGCCGCAGAAATTCTCCGACTGATGAGCAGCGCGGCGCTCAAAAGCCCTTCACGCATGAGAGCAAGCAGAGACACATTTCTCGAGAGGTTTGCTGGAAGTGTCATAGCAGGACGTGACAACGCATAGAGTGGGCTTTGCTTGGTGTTACAGACATAATTCATATAATCTACAGCACCCTGCTGTTTTTCTGGAGTTGATCCTCTGCATCCTGCCGATGGGAAATACTATTTTTATTTATTTATTTTTAAACAAATTGCTACAGTAAGCGTATTTTGACTAATAAATGTGTACTTTTTTTTTTTTATCAAGCATGCATATATGAAATCGAATGTATTAAAGAGTGATCCTGGGAGAGCTTTTTTCAATTCCAGAAGTAAACTGAAGAACTCGTTAGGACGCTGTATGAGCTTGGCCTGAATATGTAAGAGGCTCTGAGTCGTGTGCTGTCATGTAGAACTTCCCCTCATACACTCCTCTGTTTGCTCCCTCTGCTGCAGGTTCTTGTGGGGCCCGGTGTGAGAGCACAAGAGCAGAACGACAACACGCAGCCTCTGGGACCTCGTGACAGACATTCAAAGTATTCAGCGGCATGGAACGCTTCACCAGGGGAGTGAAGAGGGTTTGCTGACTCCTCCCCGGCTGTGAGTTTACACTCAAAAACTTGGCTTGTCACAGGAACACAGAAAGGAATTCCGTCCAGATCCCTGTGTGATGGAATTTGTACCTTCAGTTTGTAAAACTTAAAAAGGAGGAAGTATCAGGTACCTCTTTAGGAATTAGGGCTATCTATGGCACAACGATCAAGAAGACATTTTCAGTAGTTGTCAACAACCACACAAGGGGTGCCTACTATTGAACATGACTCATGGGGAGGAACCTGGCCCTGAGACACACCAGGATTCTGCTGTTTTAACGTATCTGGAAGGTTTACTAATGCATCCGGTTGCATCTGGGCCTGGTGCCACGGCAACAAGGAGACTGGAGGCTGGCAGCAACAATGGCGAGGCAGGAAACCAAGAGACCAGAGGCATTCAGCTACCGAATCACGGCTCTAGCCCACCAGAAAAAGGAAGCCCTCCAGGAGCGTCCTCCCAGCACCTTAAAAAGGCCAGACTGTTGCGTTCAGGAACCTGGAGTGAGCGAGACAACCAGAAAAAAGACCCTGTTGCAGTGCAGGTAAATGGACAGGACAAAGGGCACCATAAAATAAGTCTGGATAATTCGGCACAGGGAGAGAGCACACTGCTGGCCTCTCTGCTCCAGTCCTTCAGCTCACGACTGCAGACAGTAGCCATGTCACAGAGCCACAAGCAGCTAGATGGAGAGAGCAGCGACAGATCCCCTACTGATAAGGACACTTTGCAGGGGTACTGTACAGCCTCTAGCCGCCTCAAAGGCCTGATGAGGAAAAACAAGCAACAGAGCCACAACATTGTGCCTTACAGTCGGCGCAACAGCCAAGACCGACGTTCAGAGTCTCCTCGTTCGTCACAGAGCTCGGTGCCTGATGGAGTATCCTGTGCGGAGAGGTTAAAGGCTGTGGCCAGTCTAGTAAAGAGCAGGTCCAGTCCTGCTCCTTCTCCTAAACCCAGTGTGGCCTGCAGTCAGTTAGCATTGCTGCTCTCGAGTGAAGCCCATCTGCAGCAATATTCCCAAGAACAGGCCTTAAAAGCACAATTATGTGGCCGATCAGCCAGTGAGAGACTGGCAGCCATGGCTACACAGCAAACGATAGACAATAGACCACCCAGCATGGGAGAGTCTGTATTTGCTGCAGACATGTTAAGCCCTTTTAATACCCTAAACGGAACACTCCCCTCACCGACATTAAATTCCAGCCAGAGAAGCCCTTCCTTGAGCCTTGGCCAAAATGCACCCACCAGTTCCCCTCGTCCCTCCTCTCACACCCCTAAAGAAAAGCGTCCGTTTGACAGGCACAGCAGCCGGCCCCCGCAGAACTGCAGCAGCTTGCTTCTGCTCCTCCTCAACAACCACAACTCTCAAAAGCATCTTACTAAGAACGGCCACCTGGAAGATGACTTCACCGCTCCTCTTAGCCAAGCCTCCTCTCATCAGTCTGACAGCGAGTACTCCAACCCAGAAAACAGCTTGACCAAAGACAGTAGTGACGCAGAGAGCTGCTACTCCAGCTGCTCCCCTATTGACCTCTCTATGAGGAGCAGAGTTTCCAGCCAAAAGTCAGAGCCCCCCTCCTCGGCGGCGTCTTTAGACAAGCTCACAGAGACGCTTCTAAGCAAATGGAAGTCAGAGACTCCTGGAGCAAAGGTCCCTGAAGCTGGGGAGTTGGAAATGAGCCCAGACATGACATCTCATCATAAGGTTACTCTCATGCAGTTGCTGTTGGATCGCAGAAATAATGAGATGGTAAACAAAATTGCACCTCATTCTGATTTGCAGGACGATGCCACACTTCGAAACATGACTGGAAGCCCACTTAAACGGCTTGGAACACTGGAGGAGAGCAGAACACAGATCCCTTTTGACCAGCTGATGGGAGGATGTGGGCAGACCTCTGCCCTCAGCGGAGATACGAGCAAGACTCCTTCTCCTTACTCTTATTCTTCACCCCTTGTTCAGTCCAGTCCTCTGGACTTGTGCAAATCTAAGCAGCACACCAGTGAAAAGGTGGTGGAACCTGCTTTCACGGCCAGTAAGCTATTACAAAATCTGGCTCAGTGTGGTTTGCAGAATGTGTCCCCCTCACCCCCTCTGCAAGCCTGTAGGCCACCAAGCAAAAGGCAAAGCCCGGAGCCTGAGCTAGACAGATCTCCGACTATTCTGGACAGGGTTACTGCTCCAATAAAAAGGACCCAAACCCCTTTATTTGAACCACCCCTGGCCACTTTCTCACCCTTTTCCGGACAAGAGCGCTCACCTCCGGCATCGACACAAATTGAAAACCTCTTGGAGAGACGGACTGTACTGCAGCTGTTGCTTGGCACTGCTTCCCACAAGGAGAAATCCACTGGGAAGAGAAATGCAGAGGTGGCTATGGGAGTCCACGAAAAGCCTCCAGGGGCTTCTTTTCAATGTGACAGCTCAAACGGACCTTCATTTAACGTCATTGTCAAAACAGAGCCAAAAGACGAGAGTCTTCTTTCAGACAGCTCTGACGATGCCGGACGTCATTGGAAATTGGGGCGTGAAAGTCACAGCCCTGTCGTCGAAGCACAGAGCAATGTTAAAGAGGAAGCTAAATATGGACTTCTCAGTCAGCTCTTGAAACAGAAAACAACTACCTATCATTCAAGTCCACGCACAGAGCAGATTGTGAGCACATTGAAAGAGGAGCAACAGGATTATCAGGTGCCTCTTCCTAAAAAGAGGAAACTTTGCTTGGAGTTGGCTGAACACCTCAGTAAAGAACTTTGCCAGAGACCATTGGATACTGTGAGTGAGCGTCTGGTGTCTGGAACACCTGAGGCCCACAATAGCAGAAGGCTGCCAAGCCCGAAAGAAGAGGACTTGTTTGTCAAGAGTCCTGTGAGTAAAGCTCCCATGAGAGACAGCCAAAGCTTCAACGTTTTGAAGCAGCTCCTTTTGTCAGACAACTGTCTGAAGGAGATGTCTCAGCCCCAGGGGATCCCTAGTCCTTTTCTCCCTCAGGCAAACTGCAAAGCCAACGGGAACTTCACTCAATCCAGTTACAATCATGAACTTGTGAACTTTCCATGGTTTCCCCAGACTCTTAACTCAGGGCCTGGCCATTTTAACCCACTTTTCTCCTCACCAAGAAACAGCATCCAGGGATCCTCTTGGGATAAGGGCTGCTCCTCCCCCAGACCTAGTCCCAAGTCTGTGAAGAAAGAAACTGAAAGCTCACCAAGGTGGACACTTGCTGCTGGGGAGGATAAATGTGAATCCAGCCCTGATTCTCCACCTCTAATGAAGTCTAATCCAATACTGTACTATATGCTCCAGAGGAGGAACAGCCAGCTCAGAAAAGAGGTGGAAGATCACGCGCAGAGGACGCACTGTGGGGTTACAGTCAAAGTAGAGCCATGTGCTGATGATCGGTACTACGACACCAGACTAAGAACGATTTCTCCAGTTCAGATACAGCGACAAGGCAACGGAGGTGAACACCTGAGCGGGCTGTTAGAAAAACCGTAGATCCGAACTGCCAAAGAATGAGAGTGACTGACTCGTTTCGAGAAATGAGTGAGAGGGTTTTTTTTCTTTGTGTTTTGTAACAAAGAGCAAACTATGTATCGCTGACCACTTTTTGTTTCACTTTGCCATAATAACGGCGATATTACACATTACAGACCGAGTGTGTTACGTTTACGCAATTTGACGTATCTCATTTCTTTTCAATGCATACGTCATTTTTCAGAAGTTTGTACAGGTCCGATTCCAGTCTGATTATCATTTTTTCCTTTTTACATTTATTAAAAAAGAACATCCTAGTTCAAAATACACACACAATATTTGATGACTCCAAAAATGTTACTGCTACATAAGATTTTATATTTATTTCCGCAGATGTTCCTATTTTCTGAAGCACAATGTTATATTAGAGGCATGTGTGCCATCCGAGCATCAGGTCTTAAACAATAAAGGATAAACAACAAAAACAAATTGAACTTTATGAACGATCAGGTACATCTCTTGTTGTTCTACCTGAATGATTGATTTGTGCCATGAACTCTATCGCAGTAGGAATGACGGTGACACTCTCTCACAAACGCTCGTTGAATTGATTTACAATGCTTTAATTTTTACATGAGGAATGAATCTATAGCTGTTCTTGGGTGTTTAGCATGAATAAAGAAAACTTGTATTTTTTATCTGTCAAAATATCTTTTTACGGTTTTGTATCGTTCATTATTTTGTACTTTATATACACGTATATATGTAGCAGTTCATAGACTTGCAGTGTCAAACATGAAATTTTCCCCTCCCCCAAAGATGACTATGAACTGAGAGATTTCTGTTTCACATTTTATATATGTATATGAAAACGTAAATAAATCATAGAAGGATAGCATGTGAAGCTGAGAGTCTACTGTGAAAAAAAAAAAAGTTTGATCCATCCCATCGTCCAGTTAAATATGAACTAAAAAAATATCGTCATACAACCTATTTTATTCCTTCCTTTGTATGTAGATGCATTTGGATTTGATAAATTTGTGTAAATACTGCTTTCATGATGAAATATTACTATTTTGTATTGTTGGAAAAAAGCCCTAGTTTTTAATCGTCTTGGATTGTAAATATAATATCTGTCTAATAATGTACATACGATTACAGAAAATGAGTTTTGTTGTTTTTTTTTTCTTTTTTTGCATGTCTCTATGTTGTGAGCTAACGATAATCTTTCGATCTTTGTTCTGCAAGCCGTCGTGTTCTGTCTGATCTCTACACCGCTGCCTGTTGCATGCACATGCATGGGAAGCACCTGCGTATCAGTACCTAGAATGGGAAATGTCAAGTCTTAAATAATTTTTTTTTTTTTTAAATCACAAATAGATGGTTATTTAAAGCATCGAATTTGACGAGACAAGCATCCAGTGGTTTGTATTTTTTTCCCCCCTTCGTGTGAATTCCTGTTCTGTTACTCTTTAAAACATTTCTCTAAGTTGGATTGATGACGTCATGCCGTGCATTCATGAAATGCATCTGTAGCAAAAAAAAAATCCGTTTCGTTTATGATACTCTTGTGACAACCATGATGTTTTACTTTTTTTTTTTTTTTTTATTTCTGGTGTTTATTTGCACTGATCTAAATAAATATTGAAATGCACAAGACCACAAAGCTTGTATATTTTATAAGACACGTACAGTATAAACATGTACTTTGGACGTTGTATCTTTATCCTGATTGGTCAAAAGATTTTTTTTTCCTCTCTATTACAGCAGCTCTGTTAGTTGTGCCAGCTCTAATATTTCGTCGTTTCTTGGTTTGTTTGTTGATAGGGTGAAGTTTTCTGTAAAGAGATGTTTATTTAGGATTTTTGAAACGAGTCTCCAGGGTTAGTGTTTTTGTTTAACGGTCCATAAATTTTCTACCCCACGTGAGAGAGACTTCATCAGGAGAGACAAGTTTATGCTTTGCAGTTTTTCAAGAATGTCACAACCTGCATTTTGTCTTTTTCTCATCAAAGAAAGCACTTTATAGCTGTTCTAACGTTAATGATTAGAGGAACCGTGTTTCATGGATGTTACATGTTTATTAAATGGAACTTTGAATGAATGAAAAGTATGATATTTAGTAATTGTTGAGGTAGAAAAGGAATAAAATGCTTGGGATTTAAGATGAGTTGGAAATGTCAGTGTTACAGCAGGAGCAGATTATAAAAGAAGAATCAAACAAGACAGCAACATTATAAAGAACACATACAGAGGTGTAAATATCTCTATAAACTGTGTACGATGTGGAAAATGAACAAATACCTTTCCCTTTCAGAGTGGTAACAGTAGTAACTCAGTTTCACCACACCATCCAGTTGTTGACTGTTTGTTTTCTGATAACGTCACATTGGGACAGTAGTGGAACACACTGCATGAACTACTTTTAAAAGTAAAAATTTCAAATGCAGCATGAATGTAATTACTCAAAGCTTGAGTAAGCTTGTATAAGCAGTACAGGCAGCACCGTATGGGTGGGTCAGCATGAAGAGAAACTCGGACTGGGTTTATGCCGTACGACGAGAAATCATGACTCCTGCTCACACTGGACGACTTGTTCTCTCGACCTGAAAAATGCAAAACGAGTTTTTAGAAGGCTGTCGTTTAAAAATGGGATCTTTTTTCTTCTTTTGAAAGTCTGTTTCAACATGGAAGTCAAAGTTAATTTTCTTTCACTTCCTTCTTCAGTGACGTCAAATGATCTTGGTGTCCTTGAGCTGCACAAGTGTGTCTATAACAACATAACATACCATAAACCTCTTCAGGTCCTTAGGTTACTTTCACCCAACAGCAATCCTCACGTAAAGCAGAATCCAGTGAAAGTACAGAGCTGAGCAGTTTAAAGGTTAGGGTTTCGGGGATCTAGAGTGGACTATTTGGACACTGGAGCAGAACCTCAATGGTCTTAATTTGTCGAGATTTTATGATTTGAAAACCTTTGTTATGTCTGGAACTGTCTTAAATTCAAATCTTTTAATTTGTTGTTTCATTTGATTTAAAGTGCTGACAAACTTTGACTTTCATGGAAAATGTTATGGGGTTTTTTTTTTTTGTTTTTTATTTTGTTTTTTTTTTAAATTGTACTAGCTGTGAAACACGCGCACAAATTTCTTTTTTTTCTTTTTTTTTAATGATTTTTATGACTTTTATTATCCCACAATGGGGAAATTTCCTGTTTGCAGCAGAAGAGGACATAAGTAGATGAAACACACTTATTGCACATACTGTATCAGGTGGTCGTAATTGCAAAATCTGGGAAACTGTTAACATGCAATCTTCAATTCATAAAGAAAATTTTTTTTTAGGGGGGGGAATCAACTTTATTTATTTAAATGAATGATTCACAGATTCACTACATGTGCTTCACTGAGTCACTGTAGATAAAAACAAACATGCGAATTAAGTAAAGAAGTAAGAAAAACGCCTGACATTTTGCTGTCACAGGAAATAATCGATGATGTTTTGGTGTGATGAAGCACAGTTCCTGTTAAAATCAATTATTTCCTAATAACAGCATGTCCTGATGTGTTTTTGTTCCTCGTTCTCATTCAGTTGCGATAGAATGTTCATCTTTAATAATTCATTCTCACATTCCTGCTGTTTATTCACTTTAATTCAATTCAGCATATACAAAAAAGACTTGCACTTCATAAATTTCTAATTAAGCATCACAAATTTTGGATCTTGATTTTATTTTAGGAGAAACCTCATTCACTGTAAAAATTACATCTGGGCAAGAAGTGAAAATATTTTTATTATAGTCACGTGTCTAGTATTTCCTGTTATAAGATTACAGAACAATAAACCATGTGTATGATTTTGATTCTAGATATTTTGTTACTCATTTCAAGCATGAAATAGTCGTATTTACTTTTCTCAGATTTTTTTCTTGTAATGTTAAGCATTTATTTCTAGAAAGAAGCAAAATTACTCTATCTGCCCATAAAATGAGAAGCTGAATAATCTTAGATTTGAAATATTAGTTGTATTAATATTAGATCAATTTACTCATATAGTCAAGATATTTTCACTTGCTAAGATCTTTTTTTCTTCTTCTTATTTCTTTTTTGCTGCACACTTTACATCATTGTGTTTCTCCTCACTGCTCTGGAGTGAGATTTGCTCCCCAGGCCCTGACTTCCCCCTTTCCGAAACGAGTTCCCTTTCCTTCATCTTTAAATAACCTGTTTTTCCCCTCTCCGTGAGCTTCTCCATCCTCAGATTCTTATCATGCATGAACTTCACATAACCCCTTATTTCCTTTGGCTCCAAAACAGAGAAGAGTGAGTCAGGGCACGAGTCAGGAGCCCAGGTCAGTGTGTAAGATCCCACAATCGCCTGTTTGTCCTTCTGTCGCTTTGAAATCTGGAGCTGCGTTGGATGGACAACAAGAGCTTCACTTAGTCAGAGCTCGAGATAAAGCTACTGAACAGCAGAAACTCCAGGTCATACAGAGTGTGTGTGTGTGTGTGTGTGTGTGTGTTGCCTAGTTCAATGTTTAACTTCTCATCCCAATCTCCAGCTGCTGTTACAGAAAACATTCACAGCAAGGTGTGTAATTGCATTTTATGGCCCGTTCAGCATGATGGCTGTCACGAGCAAGTGTCAAGAATTAACCGCTTCGAACAAACACACCAAAGATTGAGATCGGAAATGATTTTCACACACGCAAGTAAAATCCAGGAAAGTATTGATATGATTTAGGGAAGTGAAAGTAGAGAAGTGAAAAGGTCTCAAGTTTCTTATTTCAAAGCATAAGTGTGTTTTATGGGTTTTTTTTTTTCCTGTAGACTTTTCTCAAATTCCATCATGGCCCTTCTTCAAGCCTGAGCCTCAACAGTCATGACCTTTGTCTCTCCACTTGCTCCCAGCATTTCCCAGCATGCCTTGCTTCAACATCTGCCCTCAACATGACAGCAGTAATCTGCTTCTTCTTTTTTTTTTTTTAAACTAACATTGCAATCTTGAGTTCAGTAAATGTTGCTGTTGGGGCTCAACAAGTGTTCTTTGGAAAGTTGTTGTTGTTCTTCATTTTCTAAAAATATCCTATTTTCTGACAGGAAACCACTCTGTGACAGGGTTCTGTGTAGACCCTTTGAGCTGAAGAGCCTGTAAAGGTTCTCGAGTCACCGGTTTTTGTACGAGGCTGCACCCAGCTGTGCGCTCACCTCAGATCTCAAGTGATTGATTAATGAGATTAAAAAGGCTTTCTGGTTGGTATAACTCCGCCTCCTGTTCTCCAGCCCCGCCTCCCAAAGTTAGTCGGTGACATTTTTTAATAAGCTTTCATTTTAATTTCATTTGGACATTGGATTTATGCTATATTCTACTTTCACAAAATAATTTGTTTAAAAATGAGATTACGGAGCATAACAATGCACAAGACCTTTATTACTTATTTGTTACACTAGAGCTCTCGCTCTCTCTGTCTTCCTCTGTCATCTATCTATCTATCTATCTATCTATCTATCTATCTATCTATCTATCTATCTATCTATCTATCTATCTATCTATGTTTATATCTCACTCTGTTTTTCAGCTGCTCACTGTCTATCTGTTGCACTCTCTCTTGCTGCTTTCTCTTCCTCTACATCTCTCTCTCTCTCTCTGTGTTTTTCTTTGTTGAGCTTCTCACTTGCTCACTGTCTGTTGCGCTCTCTCCCCTACCTGCCTTCTCTTGCTGTGTACACTGCTCTCTCTGTCTACCTTTGCATCTCTCTCGCTCCCTCTTTCTCTATTTCTCTGTCTGCCTCTCCCCTTTCTATCTGCTCTCTTTCTGTGCCTTCGCTTGCTCTACATTCTCTCTCTTTGTTTAGCTTTTCATTTGCTCACTGTCTATCTGTTGCTCTCTTTTGCGCTCTCTCTCTCTCTCCCTCTCTCCCCCACCTGCCTTCTCTTGCTCTACACTGCTCTCTGTTTCCCTTTGCATCTCTCTCCTGTCTCTCTCCCCCTCCCTCTTTCTCTGTCTGCCTCTCCCCTTTCTCTCTCTGTCTGCCACTCTCTCTGCCTTCTCTTCCTCTACATCGCTCGTGCTCTCTCCCTCACTCTGTCTCTCTTTGTTGAGCTTCTCACTTGCTCACTGTCTGTTGCTCTCTTTTGCTCTCCCTCTCTCTCCCCCTACCTGCCTTGTCTTGCTCTGCACTCCTCTCCCTCTTTCTCGGTCTGCCTCTCCCCTTTCTGTCCGTTCTCTCTCTCTCTCTCTCTCTCTCTGTTTAGCTTCTTATTTGCTCACTGTCTGTCTGTTGCTCTCTCTTTTGCGCTCCCTCTCTCTCCCCTTAACTGCCTTCTCTTGGTCTGCACTGCTGTCTACCTTTTGCACCTCTCTCTCTCTCCTCCTCTTTCTCTGTCTGCCTCTCCCCTTTCTATCCGCTCTCTCTCTCTCTCTCTCTCTCTCTCTCTCTCTCTCTCAGTAGCACATGATGTGACCTTCAGCCTACGTGTAAAGTCACAGCACAAACCCCTTTGAAAGCGTCAGTCCGAGGCCGTTATCTTTCTGCAGAATAAAGAATATGCACAGTATAAAATCTCACATTTCAGTAATTTGGCTGTAGCAACGCTGCTGTGTAACAGACTAAAGATTGCGAGTCCTGGTTTCTGACCATATTGACACTGTGATCGTTTGTACCTTGTGAATGTGCCTTTCCCCTGCACACCCACCCTGAGCCAACTTCACAGGTCATGCACTTCCAGCACAAGCATTTCTCCAAACCGTGCAAACGTACAAACGGTGGCGCGGCGTCAACCAATCTCACAGAGAGACTAGATTGAGATTAGAAGTTTGAGAAAGGTCACGGCGAGGGCAAAGCGAGCACATTTGTGCTGTGTGCTCTCGAAGATTCATTCCTTCTCCCATAGCTAAGAAACTCTCCATATGACCCAATACATCAGAGTGACCCTTAACTAACCTTCGCAGAGCAGTTAAGATAGATGCCATGAGGACTGGAGGAGACATTATGGGGTGACTCGGGTAGTTAGAGGCTTGGATACTTTTCAGGTGGACGGTTTCTCTCTTTGCTGCAAAAAGACTGCAATGATTCAGTTGTTTTGACAGTGCCGGCTCGTTTTACCAAAGCTACTGACTTTGGCCATTGACATGCCCGGGTCATCTCTGTAAGAGAAACCCACATGAAGGAGTTGAACTGGTTTTCAGACTTGTCTGTGGGCTCAAGATAAATAAATAAATAAATAAATAAAAACGCAAATGTGTCCTTTATCCAAAACAAACAAACAAAAAAAAACCCAATCCATCTCGTTTATTCGGTAGTAGCAGACAGTCTAATTAGCAGACTCTTATTTTGCATCAAAGCATTCATTAAATGAATTAATATGATTATTCGATTATAGTAGATGCTTTGATTAGATCTGTAAATTAGATTGTTTGTGATTTATTGATCATTGAGGATTTCTATTCTTTCTCTCAGATGAATTTTGGATATATTCAGAAACTGGGTATGTTCAATCCTTTCTTCTTATAAGAATGCAATTTTGATGAAAACACAAGTCAGTTTTATCTCCAAGTAAGCACTCATAGGCCTACGATAGTATTGGCTTTTTTTTTTAAGTGAAATAAAATTATATTTAAAATAAATGGGGTTCTTTGGGGTTTGTTCCTCATGTCAAAACCCAACATTTTTCTTTGACAGAGGTTTCCAGGGCTTTCTGGTAATCCTGGGATTTGACCTCACAATCTTCTGATCCTTATAACAGTCTATTTGCTAGTTTTCAAAAAAAAAAAAGAAAGTAAAAGAACATTTAACAAGCAAACCAACTGAGAACATCCTGCTTTATGACAACTCATCTCATTATCTCTAGCCGCTTTATCCTTCTACAGGGTCGCAGGCAAGCTGGAGCCTATCCCAGCTGACTACGGGCGAAAGGCGGGGTACACCCTGGACAAGTCGCCAGGTCATCACAGGGCTGACACATAGACACAGACAACCATTCACACTCACATTCACACCTACGCTCAATTTAGAGTCACCAGTTAACCTAACCTGCATGTCTTTGGACTGTGGGGGAAACCGGAGCACCCGGAGGAAACCCACGCGGACACGGGGAGAACATGCAAACTCCACACAGAAAGGCCCTCGCCGGCCCCGGGGCTCGAACCCAGGACCTTCTTGCTGTGAGGCGACAGCGCTAACCACTACACCACCGTGCCGCCCGCTTTATGACAACTCAACACAAGAAATTCAGTCAGAGGTTCGAATCAAAATCTGACCTTTACCCGAAGGTCAGTGGGTTTCATTTAGGAAGCCACAACTCTCACAGCAATATGAGTTGACGAAAAACTCACTTTTTCAGCGCTTGTGCTCCTTCATTTGGGTATCTGGAGCCGACCAACCTACAAACTCTGAAATAAGACACCCAGTCAGTTTCTTTTGTTCTGGTTCTGCATATTTCAGGAAACTTGTGCTTCAACAAGTTGTTCAGATTGGGCTCCACTTTCTATGTCACAAGGAGCTCATTAGAATTATGCCACCTCCTCGTCTGGGTGTCTCCACTGATGGCTCTGCCTTTGCAAATGAATTTACATGAAGAAAGTGCTACCTGACTGGTGGAAGAGGGGGGTGGAGTGAACAGTGGCTCATTATCATTTAAAGGAACAGACGCTCAAATCTGCTGTTCTGAACAGGGCTGTTTAGGGTGAGAAGATGCTGTGGGGATATATCCTTGTAGTATTTTGACGAAAGCATCTCAGACATTTTATGAAGACCTCAGTGAACTGCGTCAACTTTGTGGAAGAGGGGTATAATATGATGTCGCGTTTAACATGCAGGATCTAAATTCAAGCAGAACTGAAATTACATTGGGACAGCCGCTCTGCATCAGTGGACCTTGAAACCTTTGAGAAATGTTCTATAGCACTGAAATACATAAGCTGCACGTCCATATCTCTCTAGAGCTTCTGTAATCTGTGTGTCTTATAAATGTGGTTTCCCCCCCCCCCAAATGCAGATACGCGGAGATCTACAAGGACGATCCAAGATGAGAATCCGTCATTCTTAAAATTCTGGTTTGGATCCACTGACATCGAGTACAGATTAATCTAAGAATAATAAACTGAACACATTAATTGCACAACTCTACCTCCTACCTCGCTGATGACTTTGTAAGGAATAGGGAGAGACGAAATCCCAGAGGTCTCTGAAAATGAGCCAGTACAGATTAGGCTTTTGGGGTTTGAACCCCTCCTGTAATGTTTTATAACGGTCCCAAATGCTTATTCGTGGCTGGTTAAAATAACACACACAGCGCAGGTGATTATACACATCTTGTATACATCTTGTGTCGTAGTTGTGCTATAATGATGCTCGTAAAATGATTTCTCCAAATTTCCATGTCCCTTAGTTTGTTTAATCACATTTTATTTGCTACCAGCTGCATATGAGAGGGGTGACGGCTCATTAAGTGTAGTAGGAGAGAAATAAATATAGATATTGTTTTCTAAAGTAAAGTACCGTCCACCTGCTGTGTTTTATGCAGTTATCTAATCAGCCAATCCCTTGACGGCAGCATAGTGCATAAAATCATGCAGATACAAATCAAGAGCTTCAGTTAATGTTCACAATGTTCAAACATCAGAATGGGAAAAATTGTGATCTCAAAGTGTGACTTTCTTTCACTGTGGCATGGGTGTTGGTTTGAGCCAGATGGACTGGTTTGAGTATTTCAGAAACTGCTGATCTCTTGGGGTTTTCACACACAAACAACAGTCTGTAGAGCTTACACAGAATGGTGCGAAAAACAAAAAACATCCAGTGAGTGAGCGGCAGTTCTGTGGGTGGAAACAAATGCCTTGTTGATAAGAGAGATCAGAGGGAAATGGACAGATTGGTTTGAGCTTTTTTGCCAGGAAGGATATAGCAACTCTTTACAACCATGGTGAGCAGAAAAGCATCCCATCATGCAACAGCAGAACACCGCATTGGGTTCCACTCCTACCAGCCAAGAACAAGGATCTTAGAATCAACAAGAAGTTCCTATTAAAGTAGCCGGTAAGCATATATTAATTTCTATGGGTTAACCTGGTTGACAGTGAATTGAATAAATTAAGTGACAAATTCTGAGCTCCACTCCTAATTTTACTGCTGTGTAACATCTACTGCGTCACACTGATGAAATTTATTTTTACGTCGTGGAAGTGGTCTCATCCTTCTGAAATGAATTCTTGAGTATTACAGGGTACCAATACTTTGTGCATAGTAACAGCTGGGTTACATGGTGTAATTGTACACCTGTTCATGGAGTTGAAGGTTTACATCAATCTAAACTTAGTTAAATTTAATCTAAGATTGTGGGGTTTTTTTTGTTGTTGTTGTTAAATAATGTGACTGGTGAGTGTTGTTGTGTCACAGAATGTAAGAGCCAATCAGCTTCCAGTATGCAAATACAGGCCATGTCACACTATTTTACCAGAGTGTAGAGAAAGACACATGTACGCTTGGGTGTCTTTTCAATTTGTGTATTCATCCAATCTTGATATGGAAGTCAAAGCGGAGGTGACTTTGTTCATGACTTTCTTTTGTAAAACTCCAACATTTTTTTAAAATTCAGGATAATAAAAAAAATGTATGGCCTTCAAAACAAGTCTTCAGTCACCACACATGAACAGCTTTTGAACAAGGCTATATAGAGACGCTGTTCGATCAGTGTCATGCCATAATCAAAAGTAAAGATTCACCAACATCTCAAATTATCTTTGCTTCAAATGATTGCTTAAAGATGACGTTTGTTTGTTTGTTTGTTTGTTTGTTTGTTTGTTTGTTTATTATTGTTTTTTTAAAGCAGTTGTACTATCTGAGCAGGGACATGTCGTACAGCAGGGATGGAGCAGATCAACAAAATATAATATCCTGGCAACCTGATTCGCATCTTTAAATAGAAATCGTGCATGTGTTTGTTTCGCATATGGGAGAGAATCAGGTCAGTGTATAGACTCAATGAGAGCTTCTATGCTGCCTTGAAGGACAGGACTTTATGTAGAAACAGTACGCGCTTATATTTCCCAAATATGGTGCCTTCCACAGAGTCAGGTTATGCAACTGTTTAGCCTGGGAAATTATTGAGCAACACTACCATCTGGTGGACATTCATGCTCTGTGCAGTGAATTAAAAAAAAAACTCAATCCGCAAAACGTTTCTGGGCAAACAATAAACCAACCTTTTACAGATTAATACCACATCTGTACTGAATGTTCTGTTCTGATAGGTCAGAATGCTAATGATTGACCGATTAATTTGCTATACCTAACTGATTAAATCTTTCTTTAAAAAAATGATCTCTGAGATTAGTTGATCTTAATGCGCTTGGCAGCAAACGCCTTGTTGAGAAGAGAGAGCCGAGGAAAATGGACAGATTGGTTCAAGTTTTTTTTGGCAGGAAGAATATAGTAACTCATATAATCACTCTTTACAACTGTGGTGAGCAGAAAAGTATCTCAGCATGCAACAGCAGAAGACCACATTGGGTTCCACTCCTGCCAGCCAAGAACATGAACCTTAGAATCAAGAACAGGTTCCTATTAAAGTATCTGGTGAGTGTATATTTTTCATTAAAATTACTGGAATCTCTTTTTAATGATTTACCCTCCAGCAATCACAGAGCTGACTGCACTGGGGAGGAAGAAGAATATTAGAAGATTAAATATTTAATAGCAATCGAATTACTAAGCAGGTAGCACTTATGCCTGCAAATAAAAACCCAAAACGGTGCCATGATGCTCAGAGGAACAGAGATGAGATGGATCATGAAGAAATGGAAGCTATTAAATTTGAAATCCAGCACTGAACGAGGCGTATATGTTTATACTTGCTGTAGAATGAGTCTAAAGGAAAACAGTTGGAGAGAAATAAGAGGGAAAGAATTCACAGCCATGTGGTGTACCATAATTAGGACATAAGAATTCCAACACAGTTTGCTGGACGGTTATGTGCTCGGTATTTATTCTACCTCTCACTCTGTATGGAGTGCAGGATGAGACCTTCAGCCTACTCCAAAGGTCACAGCAGAACCTTGTGGAGGCGGCCTACCACTTCTCACAGCAGCCCACTCCATTTCCACAGTGCTTTTCAGAAATATGCATTCATTTTTTTAGTGCATGTCACATTCTGTCATCTTAAAGAAATAGCTCACACACATACACAACAAAAAAATAGAGAATTGCCCCAAATTTCCATCTACAAAGACAAGCACTGTAAACTTCTTTAGATTTGTTGCTAGGAATAAAAGACTTGGGTTTGTGCAGTTATAGGAAAATAATCAAGCGTAGAGTGGTGTGATGAAGCTGTGTTAACAGTATGAGCTTGAAGTTAGTCATTTTCTTCTAATGGGACATCCTGAAGTGGTTTGGTCCTCTTATTTACCAATCATTTTTATTTATCATACTTTTTAGCCATTTATGGTTATGTTTAATGCTGTGGAACGTCTCTGAAACAAGTTAGTTCCTGTTCTCACTTATGTATATAGAAGCTATAAATGGTCATTCCCTCATCAACTTTTTTTTTTTCCAGAGAGAGAGAGAGAGGAAATATTTACAGCTTTACCCCAGACTGTTACAAAGCTCTGACACTGGAGACTTGTTCCAAACATTGTATTACACATTGAATCACTTCAAACATCCAGTTTTGCATTCAAACCTTGGAAAAATCTTAGGCTGCTTTCATGACAACCCACATACTGTAACCATGGCAACACTTGTACTACTAACTGTTCAGGCTATTTACATTACAGGCATTTAACAGACGCTCTTATCCAGAGCAACCTGGAGGGCAGTTGGGCGTTTGGTGCCTTGCTCAAGGACACTTCAGCCATTCCTGCTGGTCCAGGGAATTGAGCCAGTGACCTTTTGGTCCAAAAGCTGCTTCTCTAACAATTAGGCCATGGTATTTAGTTTAGTTTAAATTTGTCTAAATTTCTTAACAGCAAAGATTATGTTTATTAATCACCTCATTTCGTCTTTCTTTCTTTCTTTCTTTCTTTCTTTCTTTCTTTCTTTCTTTCTGGGGGGGAGGTAGAATGAGGATTAGATGACAAATGCACTTTAATTCTGTGCAGACCCACACTTTAATCTCAGATTAATCTACTAGTTTATTTAGTCAAGCTTGTCTGACAGGAAGGGTCGGGCCACAACTCATCTTCAGCAGCTGGAGTTTCATTTCTCCTTTTTAAAAAAAAAATAAATGACTTAATCCTCTCAGATTACAGCTTGCAGTCTCCAAAGTTTCAGTTTCAGTTCATTTTCTTTTTCTTTGAAAATGAAAAGAAACTGATTCGTCTTATTTACCACATTTCATGTTTTTTTTTCATTATTATTAACCCTTTTCTTATAACTCATCATCCTCATCATGATCGAAGTGAAACTGAGCCAGACCCAGCTAACAGAAACGCAACTCCTCAGTATAAACCAAGCGTCTCTTCTCTTTTCTCTTCTCCCTCTTCTTCTCTGTTTGTTTTTTCCCATCCGTATTCCTACGAATCTCACATCCTGCACTATGATTGGCCATCATTTTGCGGTCGGCTGAATTCTCATTGGCTTACTCGGAGGAATTTGGGCTGTTAGCCAATCCGAGCGGTGAAGGCGGGATGTCTCGAATGCGGGTAGGGAAAAAAAACACGACGAGATTCTTTTTTCCTATCCCATGCCTGCGCTTCCCATGGCGCCCGCTGCTGAGCTGCTAAGCGGGGGAACGTTTTAATTCACTATTATTTAACTTTGGAGTTCCCGTTACTTGCGTTTATTCTTTTTAATTCGTGAATTCGTTTAATTTTGCACCCTGGAGCGGCCATGACGGTGGAGCAGAATGTCCTCCAGCAGCACTCTCAGAAGGTAACGCGCTCGTGCGCGCAATGTTTTGCTATGCGCCAGTCTGGGAAAGTTAGCATTAGCTTAGCTAGCTAATAAACTAGCTAGCTTCTTTGGGTCTCAACCTGGTGTTTATTTGCGTCCCGCTTGCTGTTTTATTTTTTTCTTCCTCTAGGAAATTGTGAATTGTGTTTCGATATGTGTACTACTCCAGGATTTAATGTCAGCTAGCTGTGCAGCTAATGTTGACATGGGCTCCGTGACACGCCTAGTTTCGAGCTGCTAGTCACGTAACGCCTCATCTCGTTTAGCACACTGCTTTACTATTGTGGTACTTTTATTTTCTTTGCGGCTTCATTTTTGACGGGTTTAGTCACTGGGGTCATTTACTCTGCTATAACACACTGACTGTGCCACATGCACATTTATAACATGTTTATAACGCCTTTATTACACTGTCAGTGATGCACGTGCAAGTCAGTGTTGAATACAGCATAGTGTGTACTGTGTGTACAGTATTGTCATGAGCATTTTTGTTTTCATTTTAATTTAGCCAGGAATGGGAAAATGTGTAAAAACATTTTCACACGTCATTCTGTACCAGTCTTGTGTTCAACCAATTAAAATGCAATCCCTGGGGGCGTGGCTTGTTCAGAGTAAATATGGTTCCTCAGTTCGTCTTGCTGTGTCTCAATTCGTGATCATTCGTACTTACGCTTGCTCACGATGAGTCTCTGGTACCCAGATCGTGCACACATAGTGGTAAAATAATTGTTTGAAATCCTGGACACTGGTCACCTTCAGTGATCGCCATCTTTGCTCTGTAGCAGAAGGGGAAGGACCACGAGCCTGTTTTCAGCCAGCTGGAGGAGTTGATGCCGATGATGATGTAATTTCTACGTTGTGTGAAACAGGGCCGGTTCAGAGCCGGTGCCTAATTTTGAACCAGTTCTTTGCATTTTAAAGATCCAGCTCTCAGTCAGGAAAACTACCAATAACATGAGCACTGTGCTGATCTAGAACCAAGAACCGATTACGCTGACCAACCAGACCAATTAAAACTTTCTGACCGCCAAAGTACAGACATATAGAGTCTGAAACAGCTCTAGCTCCAACCCAGAACTAGCACCTAGTTTGCATTGGTTTGAAAGGGGTGTCTTTAGCTGTTCGACAGTGATCATATAACTACATCCTGGTGTTCTCCTGTGGTCATTTTATCGCTGTGTGTGTGTATGTGTATATATATATATATATATATATATATATATATATATATATATATATAAAATGTGTGTGTGTGGTTTTTTTTTTAAATATCCAGTCTGTATAGGGGTTATGTCAGGTGTTTTTGTCATGGTGTCATGCACGCTTGTCAGAGTACACACAGTATTGCCTTTAAGGTTCATAAACCTAATATATCAATACGTCTCATGTTTTAATACAAAACTACACGTTACACACGTCCCAGACTGAAATCCTGTCCTCATGTCCCTTTAAAACATACAGGACTTCTTGCACTTACTGTTATCTGAGGTCTTGTGTTTTTGGCATTGCTGACACTTATCAAATAACAGTTGTGAAATGCTGTTCTGCATGTTGGGATAGTCAGTGAGTCGTACTGTGCGAGAGGAGAGCATCTCGATAAGTGTGCATGCTGTTCGGAGGTTGAGTGGAGAATCTGTGTCTGGTAGAGAAGAAGGGAAAGTTTGTTCTGCCCGATGCAGTGCAATTTGCATAATGCGCACAAAACGAATTAAAACAGCACTGCTGATGTGTCAGTAGTTATGAAATGAGCAGTACTGCACAAACGGGTCAGTCGTGTGGAAAAACAAGAGCTGCACGTTGGTGATTTGTTACATCATCACTGAGAAGTCTCCCATACACTGACATATATTTTAAGCTTGCAGAGGGTTGAATCACTTGCTCAGAGGATATTAGTATTTGATGAATATTGGGTTTTGTGTCCAAATTGAAGAAAATGGAGGTGCTGTAATCTTCTACAGGCACGAGTGTTTTCCTGGGAAATACACCACTTGTATTTTCATATGAGCTCCATCCAGGACATGGAGAACCAAAACTGTGACGTAAATCTCTGTAGGTCACTTTTGAAGAAATCAGTGAATTGTTTTGATAAATTTCGGTACATTTTTGTTTGTGAAGATATCGATATAATAAAAAGAAAATCACACGTTGGCTTGAAGATATGAAGTTTATTTTCTCGTGTTGAAAAATTCACGTTTTTGAGATGAAATACATCTTGGATCTGAGTGACATATTTAAATAATATTGGCTGGTGTTGAGTGGTATATTTGATATATTCCATTCAGCTAGTATGATACTGAACAAGTCGAAGACGAGTAGCTGAATGGAAGGTATCTGATATACCACAAAAAAAGCCAGCCAATATTCTCATCATACATACACACACACTTCATATCGGCATTCTCAAAGCCCAAGGAAAGCTTACCCTTGACTCGGTGCTGTTAGCGCGGCAGTCCAGTTACTTTCTAGCTGGTGTAGTGCTAGTGAAGGCCAGTGCTGGCGCAGTCAAGCCTATTATTATTATTATTATTATTATTATTATTATTATTGTCTTTTTTTTTCCCTGTGTAATTTACTTTTAAAATCAACATCAATAGCTACACACATCGGAGCAATCTGGAAGCCAAAGTTCTCTCAAGATCTTCTGCTTTTAGCAAAGCAAACCTCACAGCCATGTTTGTTGACAAACTGTCACAGTCGCTCGCTAGCGCAGAAGTTTTACATCTCCGATGTGTCTCTCTTCCAGTTTTTCGATGTCTGTTGGTATAGTTTTCTCTTGTAAATATACGTGAAGAATATATAATGAAGTTTTGGTAGCCTTTTTGGTGTTCACTGAATCTTTGGTTTGAGTTTTCAGTTTATTTATTTAGTGCTTAGCTAATCCTAGCAGTAGCACTGGATTAGCCTCGTCTTCTCTCTTTCCTGGCCAACAAAGAAATGATTGTGCACATGCGCAGCAGAAAAGTTTTGTCATTGGATCTTCACATTAGTTCTGATGTGTGATGTCGTGTTGTCTTGGCAACTTGCAATATTACAACAGTATTGCACGCCCATTCTCCTTTGGGGAGAGCGGCGTAATACATGGAGGATAAGTGAAATGATATAACAATATTGCATGTTCTCAGTCAACTCTCTAGAAGGGAATAGAATACGTGTTTTTATTCCATGGAAAAAGTGGCCCGTATGTATAATAATCACTGATATTTCACTCCCATGACGTCACTCACAATGTTTTCCCGCTGACTGGATGCGCGTTTTCAAAATGGCGAACTGGTTCAAAATTAAAATTCTTTTGATTAACTTGCATTATTTTATTATTATTATTATTATTTTATTTATTTTTTCTTTTTTGTGTGGATGTGTCCATATAATATAAAGAACATAACATGTTGGCACGAACATGTGCAGTTTATGTTCTTGTGTGGAAAATATTTTCACTCATTCGCTTAGTTCACTTGTGAAATATATACATTCACCACTTGAAGATAAACTTTTATATCTTCACACAACCATGTAATATCTTTTATGTACGACAATAGTTTGTACAATGGATTGCAATTCTTTCTCAAAAGATTCTCCATCAATGCAAGACACCAAAGATCCAAAATTCATTCAGTTTAGTTGGATGGATGGAATTTATTAATCCCCAAGGGCAAATTTGGGAATACTTTGGGTATTATGAGGCTGATGATTAGAAAAAAGACCATTGCAGTGTGCTAAGATATAAATTACTTTAAACATAGCTAATATGAGAAATTGTATCAGGAGCGAGCAATAGCAGGAATAACCAGAGAACCCTTGAACAGGCCCTCGTAAAGATCTGTGCCCTTAATCAGTCGTAGAAAATCAAGGCATTGAGAATCTTTTTAGAAACGAATCCAGACTCCTCCTCCTCCTCTTTTGGCTGTTCCCGTTAGGGGTCACCACAGATGTCCCTCCATCTCCTCCTGTCCTCTGTATCTTTTTCTGTCGAACCAACCGACCTTCCTCATGTCCTCCTTCACCACATCCATAAATCTCATCTTTGCCCTTCCTCATTTCTTTCTACCTGGCAACTCCATCTCCAGCATTCTTTTCCCAATATACCCCGGATCTCTCCTCTGTACGTGTCCAAACCTTCTCAATCTTACCTCTCTCACTTTGTCTCCAAGGTGTCCTACATGTCCCTCTGTCCCTCTAATATACTAATTTCTCATCCTGTACAAATTTATCACTCCTCAATGAGAATCTCAGTATCTTCAGCTCCACTGCGTCCAGTTCAGCCTCCTGTCTTTCTGTCAGTGCCACTGTCTCCAAACCATGAATGAATCCAACCACACTGCATTCAAATCCCATTGTGAGACTTGTGAAGAATCCCACCTTTAGTGCGTCCCTACATCAGTGGAGCCGTTTTCTGTCAGAATTAACATAAGTGGGGGGGCGTCGTGGCTCAGGTGGTTAAGGCGCCATACCATGAATGCGGGCGACCCGGGTTCGATTCCGGCCCGAGGTCATTTCCCGATCCCTTCCCGTCTCTCTCTCCCGCTCATTTCCTGTCTCTACACTGTCCTATCCAATAAAGGTGCAAAAAGCCCAAAAAAATATCTTTAAAAAAAAAAAAAGAATTAACATAAGTGATGATAAACTTTTTAGATTTTTTTTCTTAATCACAAATCCATAGTCAGTTTATTGTTTCTGTTGCATATAGTTACTTTTGACAGTAAAGTAACTTCTTAAGTTTAGTATAGGACAGCAAGATGTTCGTCTTCTCCACTCATGGACACTCATTTCTGATTATTTACTATATTACATATTCCAGGTTTAACTGGTACACTGCTTTTTATCCAAAGAGTCTTCCATTTCACTGGGATATTAGTTAAACTGCACTGCAGTGATTCCACTGAGTTGCCAGTAAAGGCTGAATTGTACTTGCTTTAAACTCTGCATAATTTACGCAAGATGGCTGTAGCATGTATCGTGTGGTCATGTGAAGTTGTTTCTATTCTAAGCAGTTATTGAGTACTAACACCATCTGGTTTTCTTATTTATTACAGTTAGTGTCTGAATTTTAAAAACTGCCCATGTTGCCTTCAGACCTACCGAAAGTTCCGTTTTTATAGACGTGTTTTTTTTTTTTTTAAAGTAGATATTATATTTGAGACGCAGATCATGACAACAATCATGATGACCGCAGAGAGTTTTAAAAGGAAACAATTGTTTCTAAGCATAAAATTGTGAAGTATTATAGTCTGATTTGGAAATCTGACCGACACGGGATGTTTTGGCTCTGATGTGCCATCTAGTGCATGTCTCTTTTAATCCTCCAGACGTACGTAAACTATATGCGAGTGTGTGAACGATGGCACTTGTGTTGCCGCCACTTCTGCATGCGCACACAGTCATGCACCAAGCGTAAATATAAACCCGATCATGTACACACAGTATATTACACACACAGGTATGTTGCAGCAGGAGAAACAGCAAAAAGTTGCTGTGACACATGCTAGATAGATTCGTCGTATCATCACATGGCATTTTATTAAAATTAGGCAGATGATTCAGAAACAGCTGGTTTGGGAATCGACATGTGACTTGGTGCACTGGAACAAGCTCAGTTCTGAAATTCAGCTGGTGTCAGGTGTTTTGTTTTAATCTTGCATGATTTCCATTATTATTATTATTATTATTATTATGGGCGGCACGGTGGTGTAGTGGTTAGCGCTGTCACCTCACAGCAAGAAGGTCCGGGTTTGAGCCCCGGGGCCGGCGAGGGCCTTTCTGTGTGGAGTTTGCATGTTCTCCCCGTGTTCACGTGGGTTTCCTCCGGGTGCTCCGGTTTCCCCCACAGTCCAAAGACATGCAGGTTAGGTTAACTGGTGACTCTAAATTGACCGTGAGTGTGAATGGTTGTCTATGTGTCAGCCCTGTGATGACCTGGCGACTTGTCCAGGGTGTACCCCGCCTTTCGCCTGTAGTCAGCTGGGATAGGCTCCAGCTTGCCTGCGACCCTGTAGAAGGATAAAGCGGCTAGAGATAATGAGATGAGATTATTATTATTATTATTATTATTGTTATTATTATTATTGTGGGCGGCACGGTGTTGTAGTGGTTAGCGCTGTTGCCTCACAGCAAGAAGGTCCGGGTTCGAGCCCCGTGGCCGGCGAGGGCCTTTCTGTGTGGAGTTTGCATGTTCTCCCTGTGTCCGCGTGGGTTTCCTCCGGGTGCTCCGGTTTCCCCCACAGTCCAAAGACATGCAAGTTAGGTTAACTGGTGACTCTAAATTGACCGTGAGTGTGAATGGTTGTCTGTGTCTATGTGTCAGCCCTGTGATGACCTGGCGACTTGTCCAGGGTGTACCCCGCCTTTCGCCTGTAGTCAGCTGGGATAGGCTCCAGCGTGCCTGCGACCCTGTAGAAGGATAAAGCGGCTACAGATAATGAGATGAGATTATTATTATTATTATTATTGTTATTATTATTATTGTGGGCGGCATGGTGTTGTAGTGGTTAGCGCTGTCGCCTCACAGCAAGAAGGTCCGGGTTCGAGCCCCGTGGCCGGCGAGGGCCTTTCTGTGTGGAGTTTGCATGTTCTCCCCGTGTCCGCGTGGGTTTCCTCCGGGTGCTCCGGTTTCCCCCACAGTCCAAAGACATGCAGGTTAGGTTAACTGGTGACTCTAAATTGGCCGTAGGTGTGAATGTGAGTGTGAATGGTTGTCTGTGTCTATGTGTCAGCCCTGTGATGACCTGGTGACTTGTCCAGGGTGTACCCCGCCTTTCGCCCGTAGTCAGCTGGGATAGGCTCCAGCTTGCCTGCGACCCTGTAGAAGGATAAAGCGGCTAGAGATAATGAGATGAGATTATTATTATTATTATTATTATTATTATTATTCCAATTTTTATCAAGCTGAAATGGTGTCTGCATTATTCATTGTGGGTTTTTTTTTTTAATAAAGACTCCTGGTGAGAACTTGGAAAGCTTGAGCACATGATCTGTTAGAAATCTGGACATCAAAGCCACGTCGGTGTAATGAGAGAGATGTGGTTTTGGCAAGTCACTTGTATTGCTTATCGCTTCTTCAAAGTTCTTGCTTTAGGCCTTGTGCAGGCTGGTGTCAGGATTAAAGGTGGGGTCGGTGATTTTTATTTGTCGTCATCGTCGCTGGAGTCTGTGCTTAAGAGAAGGAACTTGAGCGTCTGTCTGAGCGTGCATGTGTTTTTGGATGGATTTGTTAAGATTTTTTGAGAAAGGGCTAACTTTATCCAAAATCCCTGACCACAGCTTTAAATTTTTATTTTGCACTAATCACCTTTGTATCTAGGTTTATTATATTGTAACGACATGCTTATACATTATTATAGTTACAGTAATTCAAGTTATAGATGTGGGCTGTGCTTACTGTCTCCAGAAAGGACATTTTCTCTAAAAAGATTTTGAAATTTCCAAGAACAATTTAAATTTCTCCAGAAGTAATATGGACCTTAGACAGCTGATCTGCAGTTTCAAATTTGACTTGTAGCCCAATTATGCCGCCTATATAGGCAGCCTTCTCCCAGCTGACACAGAACGAGAGTGATGATGTAATTCCAGTATGTCCCTAGCTGTGAATAAAACTAGAGATTTGTGTGCGTTTCTTTCTACAGCACCAACAGACGTTACTGAATCAGCTGAGGGAAGTTACTGGAACTACAGATGTTCAGCTATTACAGCAGGCCCTACAGGTAAAGATACAGTCTTCGCACTAGTGATACTCACTTTACATGCCGTTGTAGGAAATTAATCAATGACAGGGTGGTGTGATGCAGCCTGGGATGAAGCGGAGTTACAGGTAGCAAGCCAAAATTGATTCTTTTCCAATAATGGCACATCTTGAAACGTTTTATTCCACTTCTATCACAGCAGTTTGCCAGCGATACAGTTTTGTTCATTATAGAAGGATCCGTAATTTTTAAAACAATCTGTCTATAGTTACGTTTAATGTTGTGTCGCATCTGCTGATCAAGTTAGTACCTGTTTTAGCAGCCATAAACATTATTTCTCTCATTTTCTCTTGAAGTTGATAAGATAAAAGATGCAGCTTGTGACAGAGAAATCTCCAAACACAAAGTCTTGTGGGAGAAAACCCAAGACTTTGGTTAAGGCTTTCTCAGATTACCACACAAATAGTAGCTGTTCTTAACTAGATAATAATAACAAGTAGCCTAAATCCAACCCTTTTGGTGCAAGTGTGACACTGAAAGCTAAATTTTTATAATACCCCTGCTCCGAAGGAGGGGGGTATACTGGTTTACCTCTGTCCGTCTGTCTGAGACACTCTTTTTCTCAGCAGCCACAAATCATAGCTACTTGGTACCAAACTTCAGCTTGGGGTTCTATACCGTGTATGATGTTTTCAGGTCTGTCACACATCAACTTCCTGTTTACTGACAGTGTATTTACAAAACATATAGGGTGGATTTTGACGTTATTTCAAGACGCAAAATGCTATATCAAAATGACAGTTTACCAGGATGCTATTTGAAATCCCTGGGGAGAGACACTGCTCTTTACGTACATGTTTCAGGGTTCATTATTTGTTGAAGTCAAGATTCATAATAAGTGTCCTATTCCTTCATTCTGATAGAAGCGAGAGCGGGGGGATATGTAAGTGAGCAGTAGCTCACAGTTGATCTTGTTCATCAAGTGCAACGTGAGTCATTTTGCATGGTCTCGTTTTGTTCCCAGGTCAGCAACGGTGACCTAGCAGAGGCAGTAGCCTTTCTTACAGAGAAGAATGCCAAAGTCCCTCAACAGGATGAAGCCACCTACTATCAAACCACACAGATTGGCAACGACAGATACATCAGTGTGGGCAGCCAGGCCGACACGAGTACGTATTTACATCTGCTCCTGGACTTAAAGTACACAGCTTCAAGAAGAAAATAAAAAAGTGCCAGGGTTAATTACCAGCTTTTGGTAACCTCTGGCTCATGTAGCTTGAATTCTGTAGCTATTGTTCATGTGGACAGTGATGACTTGTACACTTGCTTGGATGACAAGTGGTTAAGGTTCTATTCTGCGTATATGAACTGAAAGTATTTGATGGTGTCACCTACTTTTAAATGTGACTCATGAATACATGAAAAAGAATGTCACTGCTCTTGGCATGGATGAAGAGCCAGACCTGGTAATTAAGAAGAAGAAGCCTTTATTTGGTCAGATGTACACTCAAGCACAGTGAAATTCCTCCTCTGCGTATTTAACCCATCTGAAGCAGTGAACACGCACAAATGAACAATGAGCACGCGTGCACACACACACCCAAAGCAGTGGGCATCTATGCTACAGCATCCGGGGAGCAGTTGAGGGTTAGATGCCTTGCTCAAAGCATGATACAGAGGGAGCGGAAAGTGCTGTTTATTCACTTAACTCCCCTCGTACTTTTCCTGCCGGTCCCGGGAATCAAACCAGCGACCCTTTGGGCCCAAGGCTGCTTCTCTAACCTTCAGGCCATGGCTATGAATGTCTATTAAAACTTGATGGTGGTGTAAATGTGTATTTCACTATAGTAGAGATCCATATATTTCTTTTACATCACTGTGGGAGTTCAGGGTGAATAAACGAAATGGCATGACGTTTGGGTTGTGTTTCAGATGTGATTGATCTGACGGGAGACGATAAAGATGACCTTCAGAGAGCCATCGCGCTCAGCCTGGAGGAGTCAAACCGGGCCTTCAGAGAGACGGGCATCACGGACGAGGAGCAGGCAATCAGCAGGTGCTTCACACACCTCAACAAAAGCTCTGTCCTCTTCTACATTGATACAGCGTCTCGTTGCTTATCTTTGACTCAAAAGATGATTCTGGTGTAACTGGGTCGTGTTTTGTCTCATAGGGTGCTGGAGGCAAGTATAGCAGAGAACAAAGCCAGCCTGAAACGCACACACACAGAGGTGTGGAGTGACTCGCCCAACCCTCACGACAGGAAGCGGCAGGGTAACTGCCCCGTAGGTCTGAAGAATGTGGGCAACACCTGCTGGTTCAGCGCCGTCATACAAGTGAGCTCCATTGTGCCCAGGTCTCACTGTTCAGCACGGCTTTCTGATTTAATCAGTTTTATATTAAGTCGTGAACGTAGGCTTGTTTTAAGTTGACATGATTGACACGCCACAAGTAGAAGAATAGGTTTGAGGTAGTGAGGTTGTGACTTCAAATCCCAGAACTGTCACCACATTTTGAGTACTTCAGGTACTACAAATCTTCATGGATGCTAAATATTAGAATTGATGGATGTGGCGGCAATTTTCTGTAAAAACAACAAAAAAACAACGACGTATCCGATATGAGATAATGGCGTATTAGTGTGTGTAAAAAGAGCTTTCTGGTTTAAAAAGTTCTTTATATCTCATAAACTCATTTCTCATAGTAAACAGATATCACATGTATCTCTCAAAGGGAATAGGCAGATTCTGGAGCGTTAATTTGTCCTGATTGTGTCAAATAAATCTCCCCTCAAAGTGCTGTGCTGTGTGTTGATCTTCGCTGGCTCACAATAAAACATGAGCCATGGAGTGAAATGTGTTTGGGTCACTGGATACACAGTCACATGCTGTTTGCCTGCCATGTGTAATCGGACTCCTGAAGAAGCCAGAGCACATTTGAAGGCTACGGGGAGTCCTGTTGACATTCTGAGCTGCGCAGGCTTGTATATTATATTAATAATGCAGCCGGACTACTTGCGCAAGAGTCAAAACAAAACACACTTTCATCACTTAACCTGCACAACAGTCTAATGTATCCGAGCTCCACCGTATTGTTGTGTAGCACTTACACAGGCGAGAGTTTTAGAGTTTAAACACTGGATGTGTTCTTTACGCTTGATCGTTTATAGGAAAGAGAAAAAAAACTTGTGGAAAAAATTTCAATCTAGTTTTCATTAAACCTGACATTTTTTGTGCATTTTATTTTTTCAGTCCTTGTTTAACCTGCTGGAGTTCCAGAGACTGGTATTGAACTATTCTCCTCCTACCCGGGTGCAGGATTTACCCCGAAACCAGAAGGTGGTGATCTCCTACTCCAGCACACTCGCACAACAACCACACACACACATATATATGCGCGCCCCCCAGTTAATCATCATGCAGGGGGAGTGAACTGAAGGAAGAATATTTTCAAGCTTTATTTGTTCTCTAGCTTTCACACTACGTCTAATCTGTGCTAAGCAGCTTCCACGGCCGTTGGACCAGCGTGCCGAGTAGGATTCAGTCCTGCACTTGATTTCTCGCTTGCCTTTCAAGGCTGGTGGAAAAGCACAGACAGGGTTTCAGCTGTAATCTGTTAGCATGACAAATAGCACTCAGAAGAGGAGGGTGGGGGAAGTCACTGGATATGAGAAGTGACCAGTTTGTTCTGTCGCTCTGAAAATGTAAACTACTTCTCTCTCTTAAGTTATATTTATATAACTTGGTTGACTCATGCTCTCTCTCTCTCTCTCTCTCTCTCTCTCTCTCTCTCTCTCTCTCTCTCTGGCTCTCACATCTCTGCTTCAGCATTCAGAATATTAATTGTCAGTATTTAATTACTATTTCATATATATTTTGATTATAACAAATTAAGATGTTCTGTGTTTGGCTTAATAATTAATTTACACTTAATATGTGAGAGAAATTCTCCATGTTGCGTGCACAATAACCATACAGATGAACCCGGATCACTTCAAAGTGACAGTCAGTGTTTGGACTTTGTTCAGTCGTACCCTTTTCATGTCAGAACAGGTATGATGACAGAGATGACTGCATTGCTTAATGACTAGCATTAAAGATTAATTACACCAAAACAAAATTACATTAAAACCTGAATATAATTGAAAAGCATAAATCTCGTCAGGCTTGCGGAACATGGTATAAAACGTCTTCCCAAGCTGTCAAATTAACATCATGCAAATAAATTTTTGAGTTCAAACAAGTTTGACATTCGTGGTCCTATACATAACATATTTCTATAATTGCATTTAGCTTCATACTTCCAGCTAGTGTGTTTGTAGTTTTTAGTGTTCTCAGCGTTTTCCAATAACTCGTGTCACCATAAATCACTGTAAATCACTTCTCCACAGTAAATCGCTGGAGCTTCACTTTTACTGAAATGCAAGTATCAACGCATTGTCTCTTATGTACACAAAATAAATCCAGTAGAAAGCAAATTAAATTGGCAACTAGATCCAAAAATACTGGTGCAGCCCAATGTTTCCTGAAATTCATCTTCAGTCTCTGCTGCAAATGTTTATGAAATTTTTATTAATTGCATTTTATTTTGGTATTTCGGTACTATTTTAAAATGATATCCCATACCTTTTAAAAGGACACTATATTGAGGTATTTCACCTGACATCACAGGGTCATGTGACGCCCCGGTGTCCGCCATTTTGAACGTCAAGCTAGCTAATGTCAACAACAGTAGCTGGTATGTTACTGTAGCAATGTTTACGTTCAGTCATTTGGATGACTGTTAAAACCTTTCAGTCTCAAGTTTTTCCTTTACTGGATTTACTAGTTTACTGAGCTAGTGCGCACTGGCTGCCGGCAGGCTAGCGCGCGCCGGCCGCCGGCAGGCTAGCGCACGCTAGCTCCCAGCTTGCCCGAGCGCGCTAGCTCAGTAAACTAGTAAATCCAGTAAAGGAAAAACTTGAGACTGAAAGGTTTTAACAGTCATCCAAATGACTGAACGTAAACATTGCTACAGTAACATACCAGCTATGATGTTGTTGACATTAGCTAGTGCTAACAGCTAGTTGCTAGTACACTGCTACAACACAGACACCGACCCTAATAATACAGTTCTTGGTCACTGCCTGGTAACAGCAAATTTATAACGGGCCATGTCTCAACAGACTAAGAAGTTATTTCAATGACATTTAATAACATTTTGTTTATCCTGAGGACCGAAAGTAAATGAAAATGTGAACAAACCTTAGCTGTAATCAGATGGCGACCACCGGCTCCAGGGACGACCCGCTGATGTAGGCATGTTACCCAGCCTGACACAAAATATTTGTAGGTATCCAAACTCATACGCTTTCAGATCAATACCTGTGTATGGCGATGGGTTTTTAACGACATAGGTATACAGATCATGTGGGCCAAAGTCAGGTAAAGACGAGGGCTTCGTGTACTTCCGTACGTCAGTGAACATTCCTGGTGGAAGCAGGCAAACGTCGTTCTCTAAGCCTGCTAACCTCAATTTTTGCAAATACCTCTCCCTCTGCTCGCCCTGTAAATGCCCTACGTCGCTGGATAGTGAAGGTGTTTTCTGCATCTCGCTCCTTTTTCTTTTATGTTTTTCGTTTGTCGCCTTCCTCGCATTCAAACTGATTCGAGCCGTGCCGTCCAAAATGGCAGCATCACATGACTTGGTCACGTGGGTGAAATACCTCAATAGGATGTAAGTGTGAAGTTAAAGCTCCAATATAGGTTTATATACAGTGTGTGTGTGTCTGTATATATGTATGTAATTAAAAAACAAACAAACAGGTGTAGCATATTTTGAAATCTTTTTCCTGTATGTTTAGGAGCACAGGAATCTGCCCTTCATGCAGGAACTGAGGAATCTCTTCTCCTTGATGGTAGGATCCAGGAGGAAGTACGTCGACCCATCCAAGGCTGTGGAGATTCTAAAGGACGCTTTTAAGTCCAGCGAGTCGCAGCAGGTTAGCTTCATGGCTGAGGTTTTGAGGTTTTTTTGACTGACTTGATGGTCGGTGATATTGATCAGATCACAGACCACAGACTGATCGATGTTCAGTGGCCTAAAACACTGCATGGTATTTGGCTCTTGTGAGTTAATGTGTATATTAACACACACATACTGTAAGTGATTAGTGGTGATAAGTGGGTATTAATTGCTGCTGGTGTTGGTGTGACCTATGTGTAAAATGCTCTGCAGCTCTTTTATGACTTTGTGAAAGTGTGTGTGTGTTAACAGCAGGATGTAAGCGAGTTTACTCACAAACTGCTGGACTGGCTGGAGGACGCGTTCCAGATGAAGGCAGAGGAAGACCGGTAAGCTTGAGCGCACATCTGCTCCAGCTCAAGACCTTCACTTTTTATGACGAATGGCCAACTTTCCTGCTCTTTTCTCACATACTTTGCACCCTCATCAATCAAAATGACCTCTAACCTTTTACCTGTTCTGTATGCTAGCCATTAGCTGAGTGCTATGATGATAAATGAGCTGCATTTACCTACATGACTTCGATTAGTTCCATTGAATAAGCACCGAACATGACCCACGGGATGGCGGGGTTAACGCTCACCCAAGTACAGCTGATTTCCTCACTGCACTTCCTTTGTTCTTGTTACAGAGAGGGTGAGAAGCCAAAGAACCCGATGGTGGAGCTGTTCTATGGTCGCTTCCTGGCTGTGGGTGTCCTTGAAGGTGAGGGATTGTGAGTTGTAGTCAGTGGAGAGCTTATGTACTGTGCAAGTTCATGAGATCTGCAGGCCTCCAGTCATCCTTGATGTTGGATGGACGTTTCTCAGATCTGACGGATGGATTAAAGTCAAGATTGTAGCAAAGGCTTCAGCTGAGCAACAACAAAAAATTAACTTCAGGATTCTTAGGCATGACATATTGTCAAGGTATGAGGTGTCTTTAAGTTCTGCTTGTGTGTTATTCCTTCAGGAAAGAAGTTTGAGAACACGGAGATGTTCGGACAGTACCCGCTACAGGTGAACGGCTTTAAAGACCTACACGAGTGTTTGGAGGCCGCCATGGTGGAGGGTGAGATCGAGTCTCTGCATTCTGCTGAAAACTGTGCCAAATCTGGACAGGAGGTGAACATTCTGATTAAATGTGCACATGCACAATCGACAGCCATTTTGACAACAGGGTAGTGTGCACATCCCAAATTAAATCCTCACCATAAAAGTGTGTTTTGTTTTTGTTTTTTTTGGTTTGGTTTTTTTACCCCTCAGCATTGGTTTACTGAACTTCCTCCAGTTTTGACCTTCGAGCTGTCACGGTTCGAGTTTAACCAGGCTTTGGGCCGACCTGAGAAGATCCATAACAAGCTGGAGTTCCCCCCAGTGCTCTACATGGACAGGTGAGTGATGTTCTCATGTGTAGGACATGAGACACTGAAATTAGTTTCATTGGGAAATCCCTCCTCTGCTCAGGTACATGGACAGAAATCGTGATATCACACGGATCAAGCGGGAGGAGATCAGAAGACTGAAGGAACACCTGACTGTCCTCCAGCAGCGGCTCGAGAGGTGAGTTTAAAAACAGCCGGGCTTCTTTAGGGACTAAAATGTAGGACATAAATCTGTGTTGAAGAGAAACAGATTGTTGAAGTAACTCTAGTGCTCTGTGAGAGTCGATTGGACACGGATGATTGTGCTGTGTGTGTCAGGCGTCTCGTGGTTTCAGTAGCGTAATCGAAAGCTGTGACATGGTAAATATTTGTAAAGCAATATGGCAGGAGTGTGTTGTGAATGTCTGAGTGGAGACGAGCTGTCGCTGTGGCAGACCTCGCAACAGCATCATTTGTTTAGCTTATATTTATAGATCTTGAAATTTGGATCTCTATCTCTCACACACACACACACACACACACACACACACACACACACACACACACACACACACTCCCCCCTCTCTCTCACTCACTCACTCACACACACACTTTGTCTCCGTCTTGCTTTCTGTCTCTTTCAACACTGTAATACTGTCTGTCACACACACACACACACACACACACACACACACACACACACACACACACACACACACACTTTGTCTTGTCTTGCTTTCTATCTCTTAGTGTACCTATAGTCAATTTTAATTACTAGCTATTTCAAAAGATCATGTATGATACCAGTGGTTCTGACACGTCACGTTCATCATAAGCTCTTGTCAAGTATGCGCAAGTTTTAAGTCACTGCTCCGCCAGTCAGGCACGGCCAGCGGCATGTTGCCTCCTTCATGGGCTGTTCCGGCACCGGTAGTGACGCACCGTCGTTGGTTTGTCTGATCGTCTGAGCTATAGTGGACTGGTCACTGACCCCGTGTTGTAAACACCAGTCTAAGATAACACATTATCAACCGAATCTGCTTGTAAGAAATAGAAGAAATATTTCGCCCGTAGTCAGCTGGGATAGGCTCCAGCTTGTCTGCGACCCTGTAGAACAGGATAAAGCGGCTAGAGATAATGAGATGAGATTTATACTTACTTGAGCTGATCTTTGGCTGGATCGAGTCAAAGTTTAAAAAAAAAAAAGGGCACCGCTCATCGTCAGTGTCGCAGTTCTAAAGATTGAACCGATTCGCTGTCCTGAAATTGAATCGCTGTCCTGAATCGTCCGAAGCGCATAAAATCCGTGTGTCATCTCACAACAGGTTTTACCTCCAAATAGCCCAAACTGTCAGACAGATTTTTATCCTGTTTACGGTGGGCGTTCCCACCACAAAAGAGAAACCAATCGAAACCGAAAGAGTGAAAGTGATCATCATGCCGTTACCATCCCTGTGTCCAAAATCGCTCACTCATTCACTACTCCCTACTCCCTATCTAGGGAATCTATATAGAGGACTACTGTATATAGTGAGCTCGTTGGTAAAATGAAAAAAACGCTTTCAGATACTAGTCCGTTGCACTGGTATTTATGTCATTACTGTTGCACAATTAAAACGTCATATCAGCCAGCTGGTGGGTTTTCAAATAATAAATACATGCATGTAGTTTTGTGATAAATACATATTATACTAAGCGTATTTCCCACATTAATCAATACAAAGTACCTGCATCTTTCATTTTTTTTTAAATCAAGGCTGAATACTTTCTTCTTTGTCGCTGCCTTGTATTAAATCAAATTTGAGACTCTTAATTTGATTTCTTTCAGTGTGACCGCAATGCATGATGGGATATATTGCTTTGGTTAGTGACCATCGGTTGTACACTACTTTTCGTGATGCGTTGTGGGATACTTTGAGTGCACTATATAGAGTGTAATAATCCTCACTATCGTTTCAGACAGCACTACAAAACGGTGTCCTCACTATATAGTGCCCTGTATAGTAAGTAGGGAGCGATTTCGGACACAGGGCATGTGAATAGTCTTTTATGAATGCGGGAGTGGGTGCTCAGCCTTCTGACTCTGGTGTGACCGAGTAAGGTGGCAAATTTTGTTTCATCTAATTTAAGTAATTTAAAAACTATAATATTATTTGTCAGTGGGCACATAGGAAAGTGTAAAGTATAAAGTTTCTGTCTATAGATAGTTTTCCACTGACGTCATGGCATTCCGGGGAACGCCCCCCCAGCCGCCATCTTGGTGGGCAAACAAAACGGACCATCGCCACTACTGGCTACGTTATCTCGGACGAATTTATGAAGTTATATAGTCAGTTTTCTAAAATAAAGATCAATGTTGGCAAAATCAAGCAAACAGAAGTATATAGATACACATCTCACGACAACGGTATGCAGCCAAACTGGCCTTGATTGGGGGAATTGACCCCTATGAAGTGGACAAAGATGCATTTTCAAGTGACTATGCAGGGGCCTGCCAAAGCCTGAAACTGCCAAAGCCTGCTCCAAGCCTGAAACTGATTTCATCAAACTTTAAAGGCTGTCTGATATATACAACTTTATATATTCACAGCGCGCCTTTTGGCGGATGCCGCCTGAATCGCGCAGATCCGATTTTTTTTTTTTAGGGGGGGGGCGTTGGAGTGTCTGATTATAATTTCAAAGTAAATTCTGTATTAAAATGACTAAATAAGCAAATCCGTTACAGTCCATGAAACAGGAAGTATAAGGATGAGAAAAAAAGTTTAAATCGGGAAGCTGCGCACATTTGCGCAGTCCTGCCAGGCTGCACAAATGTGCGCAGCTTCCCGATTTAAACTGTTTTTTTCTCATCCTTATACTTCCTGTTTCATGGACTGTAACGGATTTGCTTATTTAGTCATTTTAATACAGAATTTACTTTGAAATTATAATCAGACACTCCAACGCCCCCCCCCCCCCCCCCCCCCCCCCCCACCCCCCCCCAAAAAAAAAAAAAATCGGATCTGCGCGATTCAGGCGGCATCCGCCAAAAGGTGCGCTGTTTGCATCCCAAACACAAATCAAATCATACAGAATAGACCTAAAATGTTTTTCAAAAATGACCCTTGCGTGAGTGAAGTGACAAGTTTCAAATAGAAACGTGACAAACGAGCAATATTAAGTGTACATTACAATGTAAACGTACACTCAGCAGTTCCAGTTAGGCATTCTCCAGAGATTGTTCACATGATGTTTTGGTTTCCAAAAACAAACTTAAACACAATTGATTGTTTATTTAAACAACTTACCACTTATAAAATGATCAGAGCAGACTTTGCTGTGTTTGGAAGGCTGATAATCCTTGCGGTTGATTCTCGCAAGCCATAGATTTCTCCTTGGTATGCTGAGTTTGTTTGCTTGCCTTCGTGCTCCCGTACAGTGGGAATTCCATAAAAGCTCCGCTTGACTTCATCATCTGACCTATTACGACAGCCGTGAATACAACAAGTGTGCACCATTGCTAGCTTTAAATAGTAGTAATGTAACTATAAATGTAAATAAATATAAATGAATGTAACTCGCGCGCTACAATGTGTGCTCATTGACCCGTACGGTAAGCTTGGCCCCAAAGATGGCCGCCACCAGGGAATCCCCGACTCTGTGACGTCATGTGAAAACTATCTATATGTCCATTATGGTTGTATGATAAACTCGTGAAGATATTTATCTCAATACATGACCTATTCATTCTAAACCTGTCGAGCTTCGCTGGCGAAGCTCTCGACCCCCAAAGTACAACCAAATCTATTTGCACATAATGCCATGAAATAATTGATATGTGCCATAAAATAAAGATCTATTACAAGTATTAGATCTGTGTTTATTCAATGTGTTCTGAAGTTACTTGACTGGGAAATGGGAATCTTGACCGACAGAACACTGCTTGTTTACTCGCACCCAATAACCCGGAATTAAAAGGATAGTTTGGGATTTTTGACATGAATCTGTATGGCATCCCCATCAATAGTGTCGTGCAAACACACTGACTTACCCCTGACAGCATCCTGTGAGTCCAGTTCTTGTCCAGTTTTGGTCCAGACGAAAGTAGTCCGGCAAGTTTGTTGGGGTCACGAAAGTAAAACGTTCTTCGTCTCAAAACAGTATGTGTTCAAAAGAGTGATATATTTGCATCACAAAACCGTTGCCAAATAAAAAGTCAGACCTCGAAATCGCTTGGCACTATTTTCTCTCCCTTCTTATCACTGCGCGCTGCCGCCAGGTGACAGCCACGGCTGTTTCATTCATTGTTTACTAGTGATGGGAATTTCGGCTCTTTTTCGGGAGCCGGCTCTTTTGGCTCTTCTTACTATAAGGAGCCGGCTCTTTCAGCTCCCAAACGGCTCCTGAGATTTTATTTTTGATTTAATTGCTGCAATTAACTAGTTAATTAATTACATTATTATTTATATTTTATCAATAGGATGTTTTCCATTTTATTTTTTAGTTTTTGTAGCCATTGTAAAGTTTTGTAAAGTATAGCAGTGTAACAATGTTCTAGCTATAGAAATAAAACTTACTTACCAATTAATAAATTATTTTCTCACAAACATAATGCAAAACTGTGTTATATTACCAATATAAAATACACAGAAGACATCAACTGTTTATCCTTTATGGCTTTATTTCACACTCGACCTTGAACAAAATGCCACAAAATAAATTATGAAGTATAAATCAGGCCTAAGAAACTATGAAGCAAAGTTGGAAATTATTTTAACAAACACAGAACAATGTGCAACAAAATATGTGGCACCTTGAGCGCATGTAAAAAGAGAAAAAAGTGCCGCACTCTGCTCCACCAGTAATGAGAAGCCGCTGGAACAGCAAATATGCTCCTGTTATAATGACTGCTGTCTCGTTGTATACCGCAGATTAATCTGGCCATGCCAAGGCGGTTGCCGACCGAACCTGTCAATTTATGAGCGACAATTTATATCATGAGCTTTAGGAATTCACGGCAACAAAACAGTGATCGTGGTTGTCAAATAGACAATCATCCTTCAGCTGAGCTGAACTCTCTCTCTCTCTCTCTCTCTCTCTCTGAGGCACCTAAGGACAAAAAACTAATTCAGCTCCCACCGAAGAACCGGCTCCCATCGTTCACTTCAAAGAGCCGGCTCTTTGAACCGGATCATTCGCGACCGACACATCACTACATTGTTTACTACTAGCAAAGTTAGCGACAACATGTCTGACTACGACGGTGAAATGTGTGCGGAGATTCAGCCACATCTTTGTTGCTACAGCCTGGATAGTCGCAAGTGCGCACCATTTTCACAAATATATTATTGTATAGGTTATAGAAGGTGATAAATTTGTCACTGTTCTTGCTCTCAAATTAGCTTGTTAGCGCCGCTGATCTGAACTCCTAATCACTGCCAAACAATGGGAAAGGTGTTGATTCCTGCGCAGATGTCAACATGACAGCGCGCAGTGATACCGAGGGAGAGAAAATAGTGCCAAGCGATTTCGAGGTCTGACTTTTTATTTAGCAATGGTTTGTGATGCAAATATATCACTCTTTTGAACACATACTGTTTTGAGACGAAAAACGTTTTACTTTCGTGACCCCAACAAACTTGCCGGACTACTTTCGTCTGGACCAAAACTGGACAAGAACTGGACTCACAGGATGCTGTCAGGGGCAAGTCAGTGTGTTTGCACGACACTGTTGATGGGGATGCCATACAGATTCATGTCAAAAATCCCGAACTATCCCTTTAATGTCTGTACTCCACTTCCGGCTGGCAGTGGCTGCTTCCCATGGTTCTGCCTCTGTGGGTAATTCACGGAATAAAATTTTCCACAAAAGTGCTTTTATGGTGTTTTTTTTTTTTTTGACCGAATGTGCATGTCTTTTGTCTATAAGTAATAGACAAACCATAATTAATGTTGTAAGCATGACTAGTACTGGTACACTTTAATACTGTTTCTCTCTCTCTCTCTCTCTCTCTCTCTCTCTCTCACTCACACACACACACACACACACACACACACACACACACACACACACACACACACTGTCCTGTCCTGATCTCTGTCTCTTTTGATGCTCTCTCTCTCTCTCTCTCTCTCTCTCACACACACACACACACACACACACACACACACACACACACACACACACACACACCTGTTTTCTCTATATCTGTCTTATGGTGTATCATCTGTTTTTTTTCTCTCTCTCTCTAGCAGCATCGTTTGTTTAGGTTATATTTATAGATCTTTAAACTTGGATCTCACACACACACACACACACACACACACACACACACACACACACACTTGTCCTGCTCTCTATCTCTTTTAACACTGTCTCTCTCTCTCTCTCTCTCTCTCTCTCTCTCTCTAGCAACATCGTTTGTTTAAGTTATATTTATAGATCTTGAAATATGGTTGTCTCTCTCTCTCTCGCCCCCCCCCCCCCCCCCCCCCCCCCCCCCCCCCCCGTGTGTATGAGATCAGTACTCATCAGAACATTCTGTCTCACCGTTTAAGGTATCTTAGTTATGGCTCGGGTCCTAAGAGGTTTCCTCTGGCGGATGTTCTTCAGTACGCCATGGAGTTTGCCTCCAGCAAGCCTGTGTGCACTTCACCCATAGAGGATTTCGACACATCAGCACCACCTGGTGGCACAACAGCTCTGGTGCCTCCTACGCCAAAGTAAGACTCGACTCTGGCTGATGCAGAGTCCGTACACAGTCCTCAGATTTCTTTTGTCTGCATTATTGCGCAATTGATGAAACAGTCATTGCAATGGTTTGTCTTGCTGTATTTTATAGCAAGCTTTAAACTGTGTAATGGTGTGGATTGTAATTAATAATACACTTTAATTCTCTGCAGTGTGGCAGAGCAGGGCCCTTCAGCCCCTGCAGATGGCACTGGAGCTTCACCTCAGCCTCAGCAGCAGCAACAACAGCGTGTGCCCATCCACAAACCCTTCACCCAGTCACGTGTGCCCCCTGACTTGCCCATGCACCCTGCACCCCGCCACATCACCGAGGAGGAGCTGCACGTGCTCGAGGGCTGCCTACACCGCTGGAGGAACGAGGTGGAGAACGACACAAGAGGTGCAGCAATTGCAAACAGCATGCACACTTTCCTGCACACACTTTTTTCCAGATATATTTCATGTCTGTTTTCACATGCTTACCATGTACTTGTCATGCCAGATCTGCAAGGGAGTATATCCAGAATCCACAGAACCATCGAGCTCATGTACTCGGACAAAACAATGATGCAGGTGAGGATTTTTTTTTAACAAGTCAGAATTAGAGTACCAAATTCTCAAATCTGATTGGTCAGAAGGTGTTGATTAGTTAATATTTTATTGTTTCTATAGTAACAGCTCATTCACAGCATATTTTACGGTGGTCGCTTAGCCTGAATAATAAACATATGAATAAAATGTGTTGTTATTTAACAACGAAAAATTATAATCATTAATATGCTGAGGTTTTTCTGTACAGAGACATTTATTTAACATTTATGGAAGGAGTCTCCAGTGTCAGAGCTTTTTTTTTTTTAAATCACGTTATCTTCAAGAAAGATTGAAAAGGGAATGACTGTTTATAGCTATTATAACAAGTGCAAACGGGAACTAAATTGTTAGATAATCATCTTCCGGGTGGTAACAGTCACTCTGCTTGATCACGCCACCCTGTGGTAGATCATTTTCCTATAACAGCACACTTATTAACTGAGTCACAGATATTTAAAAATGCAAAATTAGCCCTTTGTTATATTCACAAGGACTGTTTTGGCATTCAAACCAATCCTGATTTTCTGTGATGAAATTTTTTATCGTGCTCCAGG
This sequence comes from Neoarius graeffei, assembly GCF_027579695.1. NCBI lineage: Eukaryota > Metazoa > Chordata > Actinopteri > Siluriformes > Ariidae > Neoarius > Neoarius graeffei. The sequence continues at coordinate 5,179,519 of NC_083593.1, forward strand.
TGCCGTACCGACTGCATGCAGTCCTGGTGCACGAGGGCCAGGCCAACGCAGGCCACTACTGGGCGTACATCTACGACCCTCAGCATCACTGTTGGATGAAATACAACGACATCTCGGTGACCAAGTCGTCGTGGGAGGAGCTGGTGAGGGACTCGTTCGGCGGCTACCGCAATGCCAGCGCGTACTGCCTCATGTACATCAACGACAAGAAGCCATTCCTCGTCCAGGGTAATTACACAGAAGTGTACGGCACTTAATGTGATAACATGATAATCCCTTTTTCTGAAAGTGCACACTTGTCTGAGAAGCGCTTTTTATAACATTATTTATACGGCACTTCATTGCACACACACTGTGTCATTCCACTGACCTTCATTTATTTTGTGCTGTAGCTCTGATGGTAATGTAGCTCACAAGTGTCTGTCTCACTCAGTATAGTGATAATGAAGTTCCACTTTGAACTTGAATCTGTAATACGTAATAATTTGTTTAAATATTTCAATTAAAAATGACTCACCTAATGATGTGGTTCAGAGCAGCTTTGTAAAGATTCTGGTACGATAGACATCTAGTATGTGTTAGCTATATTAGACTTTTGGGTCCAGTGAAAAACTAAAAAGGTCACTTTTGGACGACAGGTATAGTACGTGTCGTCTTCGTGGCTACATTTGAGGTTAAAAAAAATCGTAAATATTCTTTTAACTGACAGAGATACAGTAGACAGATACGAAAACTATCTCATCTCATCTCTCATTATCTCTAGCCGCTTTATCCTTCTACAGGGTCGCAGGCAAGCTGGAGCCTATCCCAGCTGACTACGGGTGAAAGGCGGGGTACACCCTGGACAAGTCGCCAGGTCATCACAGGGCTGACACAGACAACCATTCACACTCACATTAGGGTTGGGCAGTATTACGGTAAGAAGGTATCCCGAGGTATCCAAAAGTACCAACGGTATCGGTCTCATTACCGTCATTTAAAAAAAATATATAATATCTAAATAAATATGGAGTACATGAGGTCATAATATAAAATAATAAATTGAAGATCATCCCGAATAACTGTGTGATCGTATTTTCACTAATTCTATCAATTTCCTAAAGAAGTTCTCATCGCGTGCAGGGTTGTTTATGTCGTTACCATGGCAACCCTGCGTGACATTTGGAGTCTGACAGAAAGCTTCGCAAGAGACCGAGACCGGGGGTGTCATGGCTCAGATGGCTAAGGCACCGTACCATAAATCCGGGGACCCGGGTTTGATTCCGACCCGAGGTTATTTCCCGATCCCGTCTCTCTCTCTCTCCCCCGCTCATTTCCTGTCTCTCTATACTGTCCTATCTAAAAAAAAAAAGAGAGAGACTGAGACCGCGGTTGAAAGATGGCAAGTCAAGATAACGAGTTAGTGGCAAAAAAAAATACAACATCGGCAGTGTGGCAGTATTTTGGTTTCAAACCAAACGAAAAATCTAATATGTCCCCTAAGGCACACCATAGCCTGGGGTACTCCACTTCCACGAGATCTCTCCAATGAGTTGTGTTTTGAGTAGGTTACATGAGTAACAACAAGGTAAAATAATATAACGTATGACATTTGGGATGTGGGTAATAAACGTTTGAAATGTCATTTACTGAAGAAACGGAAGAAAACATCGTAGCGTAAACTGTTAGGTTTCTGGTGGGAATTAGCAATGCGCTTGCTATCTTTGTTGGGTGTGTTAAACCGTATGGATTTAAGTGGAATAATTGTAAGGAGTTATGTGATCAAGACAACGTTTTAAGCAAGGTAAGACCATTTGATTATTAATTTCCCAGCCATGGCATGACGTGGGCCCATATGATTTTGCCTTGTGCAGCTATCACGCATTTGAATTAGGTTCGCCTCATTTGCGCTGAAGAATATGGTTTATCGCGCAGTCTAAACGGACTTGGGTGTTGGTTGATTCTTTTTCTTTTTTTTATTTCCCATGCTTGAAAGGGTATGATCCTGCTCATCGTGTCCTTTTTTTTGATGGAGTAGGTGAAATAGTGCTGCAAATGGCGTTTCAACGCAGACGTGTAAACGACAGTTGAATGCTATTTTCAAGATGAAGGAAGAGTTGCGTGATGCTTTGAAATATCTCTTAATCCATTCATCAATGCACAAAATTCGCTTTGCTGCTTAATCCATACCACAATGCACACAATTCGCTATGCTGCTTTTAAATAGTACATTTGAGGCATAGGCGCACGTTACACAGTAGGCCGAAACAAAATATTATTTTTTTCTCGGTAATACCGTATACCCCGGGAAAACACAGAGACAGTTTAAAGGTATCAAAATTTGGATACCGCCCAACCCTAACTCACATTCACACCTACGGTCAATTTAGAGTCACCAGTTAACCTAACCTGCATGTCTTTGGACTGTGGGGGAAACCAGAGCACCCGGAGGAAACCCACGCGGACACGGGGAGAACATGCAAACTCCACACAGAAAGGCCCTCGCCGGCCACGGGGCTCGAACCCGGACCTTCTTGTTGTGAGGCGACAGCGCTAACCACTACACCACCGTGCCGCCCTACAAAAACTATGTGTAGCATAAATCAAAGACGTACAACATGAAGTGTAGAAGTAAAACATGATTTAAAAAAAATCCCAAAAAAAGATTTCATTCATGAATAATAAGGCGTTTTCTAAAATTAGTAATAGCTTGTATCCTTGAGAATGTTTGCTTTTGTGCTTCTACATCTGGGAAGCAGGAGGCGTAAGATGTTGACATTGGCTGAGTCTGTGAACAAAAGTGTGTGTGTGTGTGTGTGTGTGTGTGTGTGTGTGTGTGTGTGTGTGTGCGCGCCTCAGAGGTGTTTGATAAGGAGACAGGCCAGGCGCTGAGTGGTCTAGATAAGCTTCCTCCAGACCTGAAGGAGTATGTGAAGGAGGACAACCACCATTTTGAGCGTGAGCTGGAGGAGTGGGATGCCATGCAGGCTAGGAAAGCCCAGCAGGAGAAACTGGCCATGGCTGCAGCTGCCACCGCCGCAGCGTCTCCTCGTCCCATGAGCGCCGAGCTGAGCTCTGCCGAGAACACGGGTCAGCCTTCACCACTCACCATACACACTGTATAAACACACAAGCGTGGAGTAAGGGAAGTACAGGACACTTCCATATGTCCGTGACTTATGTGAACAGTTATTTTTATCTCTTACCTGGAGGTGTTAGCATTATGAAAGCGAGGTAAAAACCGCCTGCTGGGGCATAACCTGATCTCACTTGACACTGATTGGTGACGTCAACCTAGTTTATTTGTATGTAATGAGTGTCACTAGTGCAAATCCAATATTCAGGTTTCCAAAAATGGAAATGTGCAGTCTGTCGTCAAAATTGGCACATTTTATCCAGTTATAGTTGCAGGTCTCCCTTATCACATGACAGCTACCAACCAGGGAGGGCGAAGGCAATCACATGCTTCCTTCGAGACATGTGACGCCAACCGACTGCATCTTTTAGAACTGTTGCTTATGCAACATTAGAGGGTGGCGTAACACACTCCGAGGAAAGTGCTGTCCACCCACTTCTGTATGCAGTCCATGATTGGCTGTTGTCGCTGTAACTGACAGAGCAGAGAGTGTATGCCATGCCACACCTCCCTCCCTGAGAGCACGGGCCAGTTTTGCTCTCTTGAGCATCATCGAAATTCGAAGTAGCTGTCTCCGGATGATTGGGCGAACGCTTTTTTTTTCTCTTGGGCCATCTGGGAGCCCAAGTTCATTCCTGTTGTTGTTATTAGCTCACCGGCCGTAGGCGATGAGGTATCGCCATCATGCGGCCTCCATCCGCAATTCACAAAAATGATTACTCCTCCCTGAGTCTTCAATGGATTTTGATTCTCATTGTTTTGTTTGGAATATCTAATCAGTCTGCACAATACTTACTCCTTGGTTTTGTGATTTCTCATTAACAAGTTGCTAATTTGTCTTGATTAACAAACTTTCAGGAAAGTTACTAGTCCTTCCTGATGTTTTAATGCATTTTGATTCTGATTGTTTTGTTTTCAAGATCTAATTGTTCTTCACAAAAGTTACTATTTCATTTGTTGATTTCTTATGAAGAAATTGCTAATTAAGCTGTGTGATGAACTTTCTGGAAATTTGCTTTTCCTTGCAGAGTTCTCTGTGGGTTTTGATTTTGATTGTTTTATTTGGATGATTGTAAGTCTTCACAAAAGCTACTGTCTGGTTTGTTGAATTTTCATTTACAAGTTGCTAATTTATTACTTAGCAGTCGTTCATGGCTGTGTATTCTACTGTTGACAAGATTTTCACACGCTGCATGTATATATTTAGCTCACTGGCCGATGAGCTATTGTCCTCGTGTGGCGTCCGTCGGTCGTCCGTCCGCAATTCACAGAATTACTACTCCTCCCTGAGTTTCAATGGATTTTGATCCTGATTATTTTGTTTGGAATATCTAATCAGTTTGCACAATAGTTACTCCCTGGTTTTGTGATTGGTACAACTGTGTGAGCTACTGCGTCACTGATGCTCTGGTTAATTGTATTACAACAGTGATAAACTGTTTCCCTTCTCTTTCATAGCTTGACTTTTCTAGCGTGAGAAAAGTTACAGCTTTACTGTATAGCTTATGCTTGTTACATAACGCTGACACTGGAGACTTTCTTCTATAGATCTTAACCAAACATCTCCTTTCAGGAAACGTCACCATATCAACTTCAACGTAGACACGGGGTTTTTTTTGTTTGTTTTTTCCCCCTCCCCTTAATCCATTAATATGGACTATACAAGTCCTATGGTGTGACTATGGGAACAGTAATGTATTAGAACAAGCACATTGATCTTAACCTGTGATTTTAAGCTGCACTGTGAGCAGAGCTACTGTTATAGAAAATCCAACACCTTCAGAATGATTCAGAATTGAATATTTAACAGCACTGTCATGTCAAACGAATCATGTCTGTGAGGTGAAATGCAACTGCAATGAAACCATTTCCAAAAAGACAGATCATTGTGTTTATATGAGTTACTTTTTGAAAGAGCCCTGATGGAGAGTAAAAATTCGGTGTGCTAGTTTTTCTGGGTTTTGTCATGCAATTCAAAATGTAATGCATTTCAATAGCAATATGAAAAGATGTGGATGGAGACCCCTTCAGAGACTCTTCACATATTGTTGAGAGGGTTGGAGTGTCATAATGAGTTGCTGACTCGGGGTGTGTGTGTGTGTGGACTCTCAGCTTGCCAGCAGGACCCGGACTACATGGAGCAACCATCGCCCACGGATGACTCAAAACACCTGCAGGAGGACACGGAGCGAGCCATCAGCAGAGCTGCAGCTGAACAGGATGAGAAGAATCCAGAGGCTCTGCTTTGCGCTGTAAGAAAACACACATGCACGCACACATGCTGAGGAGCCAGACGAGTGGTGTCTGGGTCAGTTCCTCTGGGGCCATTTAACTCGTTTTCTCTCTTTTTCTAATGAACCCAAAGGACCTACTGGGAGACACTGCTAGATTAGTTTGACAAAGTAGTAAACGCCTACGTTGGGGTTTTAAAGGCTGACTTATTTCTTGGTGTCTTATTTCCCTGATCAGTGCAGATGATGTACTTTGCAGACTTTATGTTGGGGTAGATATGGCCCCCGGGTCTTTACATTACTACATCAGGTGTTGCTTTATAACATTCTTAAAATTTTATCAAACATCACATTCACCTGAGTTTTTGTTTCCTTATTTACTTTTTTTCCTCCTTATTTATTTGCCCATTAACTCCCAAGTTCAGGAGATGACATTATCTTACATTTAAAAAAAACTTCACTGCTTTCAATGCATTTTAGCAGTATTTACTTCAGATTAGTTGGTTAAATCTATAACGGTGAGAGAGTAAATCCATAATAAATCTCAAGATCACTGATGTTTGCTTGCTAGTTAGCTTGTTGCCAACAAAACACACATGTCCATGTGTACAGCAGTGTTTCGATCCTAAAGGTCTCTAAATCCCTGAAGATCTTTGTTTCTTTTCTTTTCAAATTTATTTATTTTTTAAATTTAGATCACAGACAACGCCACCAGTGTTTAGTTACTTTTCGCTTGAAAATAGATTGGTGACCTTGTTAGATTATCATGTCTGCTCTGAGAAAACATTTCAACATGGTTCCCACCAAGTATTTCAAGTACTTGCTTTTAGATTTACTTCTTGCAGTAAGGCCTGGATAATATTCTTTTTTTTTGTTGATTTGTCCTTCAAACATAATTAATTCAGAAGGCAGTAATTAATTCTCACCTCTGACACTGACTACTCAAGTTGAAAGAGCAATCTCTTGTAGTTCTTATAAACAAACAACATTGCTTGAATAACCATCCTGGGTTTTCATTTCGATCCCTCATAATAAGTCATTTTGTTCGATGCCACTGAACAGCCATCTTTCGTAATACAGAGTCTGTGATTTGGTCCTTGGGGAGTAGAATAAATATGTCGTACTTTCAGACTTTCAGAGCTGGATTTATAGTCAATTGCTTGGCTATTATTGGTGTTTGCACTTTCTTCACTTCTAATTGTCTCTGTAACGCATTTTATAAGCTAAATGGGGAAAGAACAATTATTTTTCTCCAGTTATATTCTTTCTGTTGGTGGGATTTATCCTTGAGGCTACAGTTTGATTCCTCTTGTTAATCTCTGAGAATGAACGCTGGGTCCTGGATCCTAATCAGTTTCATTTATTTGTTTATTCATGTCGGTCCTCAATTTCCATTTCTCCCAGCTGTTCCTGTTTGTTTGACCATCTGTTTTTGTGTATGTTCTGTCTATTTTTCTTGCACTTTTTCCTCACCTCTGTCCCTGCAGGCGGAGTCCTGTGCATCCCCTGCCCAAACCCCTCCCCCTGACCCTGCACAGGATGGGTCCACCTCCACCGCAGCCGCTCCCCATCGGGTGGTGGAGGTGGCCATCCCTCACGTAGGAACCTTCGTCATTCAGTCCCGAGAGGGGGGGTACGATGACGAGGTAGCCCCCGTTCCTGCTGGTGTTTGTGTGTGTGATGTGGGCTTTTCCAGAGGTGTTGAGCAGCTGCATCATTAACAGCCTGATTCAGTGTGCTAAAATAGTGTGCTTTGACCAGCTTTTAGCTAAGCTGACTAATGGCCCTTTTCCACGACCCTTTTTCAGCTCACTTCTGCTCACTTCAGCCCGACACGGCTCGCGTTTCGACTACCTCAGAGCGGCGCGACTCAGCTCGCTTCAGCCCTACTCAGCACCCAAAACTCGCATGGTTTTGGAGTGGGGCTGAAGCGAGCCAAACTGAGCCGAGTGGGGCTAGGGGCGTGAGGAGACACTCCCCTGTGCACTGATTGGTGAGGAGGCATGTCCTCACATGCCCACACACGCCCCGCGAGCACGCTGAGATCTGTAAACACCGTAAACCCGGAAGAATAATAATTACGAATTACGAGGATTTCTGAAGCCTTATGCGCCTCGCCTCATCTATACGCTCTTGCCAGTATCTGTTGGCATTGTCGGTGACAACAAGCCACAGCACCAAGACCAGCAACACTAATGACTCCATGTTTATTGTTTACTCTCCGGGTCGTGAGACTACCGCTTAAAAGGTCACTGATGTCACTGTTTGCGCCGCCTAACGACATCACGTGACGTCCACCCACTTTCGCTAACTCCACCCAATGTGTCCACCCACTTCCAGCCAGCACGGTTCAGCGCGGTTGTAGTCGAAATGCAACTCCAACAGCCCCACTCAGCTCGACTCAGCCCGATTCAGCACAGCACGGCTCAGCCCATCTCAGCCGCGTTGGTAGTGGAAAAGCGGCATAGGGTTTCTGAGTTAAAAAACTTTGTCATTATTTCACAGGAACGTTCGTATTAGAATGCAGAACGGAAATAGTTCAGAACGGACAGGAAGTTAAGTTATACAACCCCGATTCCAAGAAAGTTGGGACAAAGTACAAATTGTAAATAAAAACGGAATGCAATGATGTGGAAGTTTCAAAATTCCATATTTTATTCAGAATAGAACATAGATGACATATCAAATGTTTAAACTGAGAAAATGTATCATTTAAAGAGAAAAATTAGGTGATTTTAAATTTCATGACAACAACACATCTCAAAGTTGGGACAAGGCCATATTTACCACTGTGAGACATCCCCTTTTCTCTTTACAACAGTCTGTAAACGTCTGGGGACTGAGGAGACAAGTTGCTCAAGTTTAGGGATAGGAATGTTAACCCATTCTTGTCTAATGTAGGATTCTAGTTGCTCAACTGTCTTAGGTCTTTTTTGTCGTATCTTCCGTTTTATGATGCGCCAAATTTTTTCTATGGGTGAAAGATCTGGACTGCAGGCTGGCCAGTTCAGTACCCGGACCCTTCTTCTACGCAGCCATGATGCTGTAATTGATGCAGTATGTGGTTTGGCATTGTCATGTTGGAAAATGCAAGGTCTTCTCTGAAAGAGACGTCGTCTGGATGGGAGCATGTGTTGCTCTAGAACCTGGATATACCTTTCAGCATTGATGGTGTCTTTCCAGATGTGTAAGCTGCCCATGCCACACGCACTAATGCAACCCCATACCATCAGAGATGCAGGCTTCTGAACTGAGCGCCGATAACAACTCGGGTCGTCCTTCTCCTCTTTAGTCCGAATGACACGGCGTCCCTGATTTCCATAAAGAACTTCAAATTTTGATTCGTCTGACCACAGAACAGTTTTCCACTTTGCCACAGTCCATTTTAAATGAGCCTTGGCCCAGAGAAGACGTCTGCGCTTCTGGATCATGTTTAGATATGGCTTCTTCTTTGAACTATAGAGTTTTAGCTGGCAACGGCGGATAGCACGGTGAATTGTGTTCACAGATAATGTTCTCTGGAAATATTCCTGAGCCCATTTTGTGATTTCCAATACAGAAGCATGCCTGTATGTGATGCTGTGCCGTCTAAGGGCCCGAAGATCACGGGCACCCAGTATGGTTTTCCGGCCTTGACCCTTACGCACAGAGATTCTTCCAGATTCTCTGAATCTTTTGATGATATTATGCACTGTAGATGATGATATGTTCAAACTCTTTGCAATTTTACACTGTCAAACTCCTTTCTGATATTGCTCCACTATTTGTCGGCGCAGAATTGGGGGGATTGGTGATCCTCTTCCCATCTTTACTTCTGAGAGCCGCTGCCACTCCAAGATGCTCTTTTTATACCCAGTCATGTTAATGACCTATTGCCAATTGACCTAATGAGTTGCAATTTGGCCCTCCAGCTGTTCCTTTTTTGTACCTTTAACTTTTCCAGCCTCTTATTGCCCCTGTCCCAACTTTTTTGAGATGTGTTGCTGTCATGAAATTTCAAATGAGCCAATATTTGGCATGAAATTTCAAAATGTCTCACTTTCGACATTTGATATGTTGTCTATGTTCTATTGTGAATACAATATCAGTTTTTGAGCTTTGTAAGTTATTGCATTCCGTTTTTATTTACAATTTGTACTTTGTCCCAACTTTTTTGGAATCGGGGTTGTATGTGCTAAATGCAGTTTAAATCCAGCACTGCTGAATTCTCAATTCTGATTGGTCAGAAGCTGTTCGTTAATTCTTTATACCAGCAGCTCGGATCGGCAGTTCCGGCTGTAAGGCGAATCGCAGGTTAGTCACGGAGTTTTGTATGAGCCAGAGGTAAAGCTGTAACTTTTTTACACCACTGGAAAGTTTTAAGATGGAGGACATTGTGCTTTGTGGTTTCTTGGTAAAATAAGAAGCTCTATCTATCTATCTAGTCTTATTACCTTAGAGAGAGAAAAAAGTAGAGGCTGTTGAGGGAAGAAACGCTTATAGCTGCTAGATGCACTCACTGGCCACTTTAATAGGAACTTGTTCTTGATTCTAAGATTCCTGTTCTTGGCTGCAGGAGTGGAACCCAATGTGTTCTCCTGCTGTTGCATGCTGAGATGCTTTCCTGCTCACCACGGTTGTAAAGAGTGATTTATACCAGTTACTATATCCTTCCTGGCAAAAAAGCTCGAACCGATCTGGCCATTTTCCTCTGACCTTGCTTATCAACAAGGTGTTTGTTTCCACCCGCAGAACTGTCACTCACTCAGTGTTTTGTTTTTTGTTTTTCGCACCATTCTGTGTAAACTCTAGAGACTGTTGTGTGTGAGTGAAAACTCCAGGAGATCAGCAGTTTCTGAAATACTCGAACCAGTCCATCTGGCTCAAACCAACACCCATACCACAGTGAAAGAAAGTCACACTTGGAGATCAGGGTTTTTTTTATTCTGATGTTTGAACATTGTGAACATAAACTGAAGATTTGTATCTGTGTGATTTTATGCATTGTGCTGCTGTCAAGGGATTGGCTGATTTAGATAAATGCATAAAATAGCAGGTGGATAGAAGGGTGTTCCTAATAAAGTGCCCGGTGAGAGTATAACGTACGCAATAACTTTTTTTCATGGACGTAAATGTAACTGATAAGTTTGACGTGTCTTTCTTTTAATTAAAACCCCATTCTTGATTATTTTTCTATCGCACCTGGCTCCATGTCTTTTATCGAGTCGATATCATATAAGTAATGCTCGTGAGGTCTTGTGGAGATGCTCGTGAAGAGATTTAGATCTCAACTGCCACGTTGACCTTATTAGAGACAGCATGAGTTTGAGTGGATTAGGTACTGAACATTCATTCATTAGGGTACTGCATGATTTCTGTAGATTTAATGCAGCAAGTTTGCTGTGGTTCTTATGTCTGTCTGCGCCTGTTTGTGTGGTGATGAATTCACTGACTGACTGCGTGTCATAGTGTGATGAGCGTCGCTGTGTGACTGCCGAGGCTAGATTCCCGGTCTAAACAGTATTAACATGGTTTCCTTCTTTGGGCAGACAATGATGACTCCAAACATGCAGGGTATTATAATGGCCATTGGCAAAGCCAGGAGTGTGTATGACAAGTCTGGTCCTGAAGCAGCCTTCTTCAAGGTACTTTTTGTGCTATTCATGCCTGTAAGACCGCAGCCCCAGTGGCTGTGCTATTGTTCTGTGTGTGTTCATTCTTGTCAAGTTTTAAAGAAACGGTTTAGTCGAATTCATCCAAGTGCATGCCTCAAACCACACAATCTCACCTGATGGAATTTCTGACACTGTATGGCACACTGTTATTTATAAAAATCTGATGTAGAAAGGTTGTTTCAGGTATAAAAACTATACGTTTCGCAGTGAAACATGAGTCAATTCCCTCCTCGGTACTTAGTTTGGTGTCATTTTGCACCAGCAAACCTGGCTCCAAAACTGAATCTGGAATTGCATTAATTCTTCTAATAATTAATCATACTCGAAGTTAGATAATGTAGTTCGGGGTTCAAACGCTTCACGCTGCAATCTTATAGTTCTTGTTAGGATTTTTAGGGGTCCAAGCATATAATGCTGGAATGCTATTATTTTTGTTGGGATTCTTCATCTTTCTACTCTTCTTCTCCTTCAACATACATACATACATACATGCAGGCCACACTGTAAGGCATGGTCACAAGAAAATACCTGGTTAAGAGTTGTGCAGGTGTAGCTGCTATGGTTTTAACTCGAGGTTTGTTTGTTTTTTTAATTATTAACTTTATTTTTGTTGATCTTAAAGCTGCAGAAATAACATTTTCCCACAGACTTGTAAATTATTCAGCTTGATGGCCATTGCAATAGATGGAATTTCTCTGCGATTCCTGATACTTTAAAGTGCATATTCTGGACCAATTTCGGGGTTTTTTATATGAAAGTATGTCCCTTTACACACTCATCCAGAAGGATAATTTTGCACAAGGTCATCTGTCTACACCAGAAAAAAATAAAATAAAACGTGTCTGGAAAAATCCCAAGGGAGTCTGGAGCCAGATTCGTGACGTTATCTGCGGAAGCGCCAGCAGGCTGCGCGAGCTTTGCACGGTTTCAGTGCACAGCCTGTGTAGACCAAGCGCTCCCATTTCTCTCTCATTGTCCGGTCTTTTGGGAAACGATGAGTACGAATCCCATCATGATTGGTGTTGCTACACCCTCCTACGATACATCTGTTAACCATTTTAATAATTACGCGATAACGTTGAAGAAATTTGCAGAAAACCACCAGGTCGTTTTTTCATAAACAAACCAGCGCTGACGTAGGATTCAGACGGAGGCGTCCCGCACGCGACATCACGAAAATCAGTGTTTGCCGGGAAATCCAAATGCCAAGTTTTTTCAGAGGCGGACCAATTCGCCTCAAATGGCTTGATTTCAACTGAATTTTTCTGGTATTGCGCAAGGTAAAAAAAATTGCAGAGAATGCAGAATATTACAGATATTTGACCAAAGTTTAATATAAAATAGGAGAATTACATTGATCTTGCTCCTGAATTTACCCGTGATATGCACTTTAATGAATTGTCTCAATTCTAGCATGCAAAAGTCCAAAGTTTTTTGTGTTGGCCCTAAAGACACCTAAGAGACCCTCTTGACAACGGTTTTGATAGACATGTACGATGCAGATAACGTCCCAATTCTGACACATGCATCTAATTAGGGGACGCCATAACATGGTCCAGTTGAATTGAACTGTTTTAGCTAGCATCCTGCTAATCTGGTTCACGTCAGGTTTCAGCAAGCATTTGACATCATTAGCATTGGTCAAATGTCAAGAAATGTGGTTATAATTTCCATGTTGCTAATCTCTAGTATTCTGTGTAACTGCACAAGTTGGCAGCTATGGGCCAGATACCGTACTTGCGAAAGAGTGCTTGGACCCCGATGATTGCTGCCTGCTGTGATAGTTCTAGTTTAATGATGAACTGTTGCTTGTTTGCATAAAATAATACAGCTTAATTGTTTAATTTTGCTGAAATGTTCCTAAGTCAAGCTTGTTGCCCAGTAATTTGTTCATAATTGTTTTCTGTCTGTCAGTACATCTAGTCATTTGTAACCAAATGTTGTGTTTGGTTAGTTTTTTGACATTTGTTTTTAAAGCCATGGTTTTAATTGCCTTTTGGCTGCCTGCATCTTCACCCTTTTTAATTGTTCTGCATTTTACGACATCTGTCCTGCTTTGATGTTTGTTGATTGGCAGTGCCACCTTGGCTGTGAGTCAGATGACTGACAGCTCTTAAGACACTAATCGTCTGTTTCAGTGGGCTGTGACGGTGCCGGTGCTAGAATAGCGGTTGACAGATAAATCAGCAGCAGCGGTCAAACTCTTGCAACTCTCGCTGCTGTGATCTGGATTGTTTTCGAGTCCCAGTGAGAACTGCCATCTGTTTTTCAGTCTGTCAAGAAAGATGTCTAATGGCTGATATTTATTCATTGCTGCTCCCCCCCTCGATTGACGAGAGATCAGTCGGACCACCTATAAGTACATCTTGAAATGTTTTCCTTTAACGGTTTTATTACAGAATCGAAGACAAATTGATCTTGTATTGTCAGTAGAATATCTCACAGTGATGTTGAATAAACACCATAATTGATGGGTGTCATTTTATTTTCATGATCCAGTTGTTGCTATCAGATTCTTGCACTTTTTCTGCAAAAGAAAGAACTGTGTTGATTTTTTCAGTTGAGCGATTTCTGAATTTCTTCCTCTTGTGGATCAACCCGTGCTATTATTTTGATAGTAGAAAGTTGTATACAAGCATATTAAAGCCCATTTGAAACTAGGAGCGCTTTTGCACCACTTACGCTAAGCAGTGTAGCTTTTTGAAGCAGCACAGTAGCAAGCAAGCAAGTACACACACCATGCAGTTCTAAATTAGCTTTGCTGTTGCTATGAGCTCACACACCTACAAAGATAGATAAAAAAATGTTCCTCTGTGACATTTCTGACTTCTGTGTGGTGTAAAAACAAAAGAGTACATTTAGTCTTTCCTGCTGTCGTTTACATTGCAGGCAAATGCCAGTGTCCGTCATTGTCGGATGACACGCCCACACGTTGATGATTAGGCTGAAAACTGCAGTTTCTCTACCATTTAACAGATGTTTTTTTTCCCTTTTCCTTTTCTCTTCCCATTCATCCATCAGGCGATTAAAGTCGAGTACACTCGTTTGGTGCGGTTAGCACAGGAAGACACAGCCCCTCAGAATGACCATCGGCTGCAGCACATCATCGTTTACTTCATCCAGAACCAAGCGCCCAAGAAGATCCTGGAGCGAACCCTGCTCATGCAGTTCGCAGACAGAAACCTCAGCTTTGATGAAAGGTAAAAAGCTTTGCTTACTTTTTTTTCCAGTCTTTTATATCAAAGCAAACTAATTGTAACATTAGCTTCAGATTAATTTTGTAAAACAAAAAAATATATATATAATATATATCAGAAGCAGATTTTCAACATGTTGATCTTATGGTGGTTGTTTTTGAGCTGGCGTGTTTGCAACAGTTTTTATCCCCTGCTGGCTGAAAGGCCCGAAGGGGGATTATCTCATGGCGATGTCCGTCCGTCCATCCGTCCGTCCGTCCTGGGAAGGGTGCTTACATTCTGAAATCAACTCCTCTCTCAATTTGTGGCTGAATTTCACCAAACTTTGGCAAAAGGCATGGTTATACATTGGTAATACACATATTGTTATTTTCTTCAATTCTGTCACATTTTACCAGAGTTGTGGCCCTTGATTAACAATCGTGTACTTTTCACAATTTCATGAAGGTGTGCTCGCCTTCTGACATCAACTTCTCTCAGTTTTTGGATGAATTTCTCGAAGCTTGGCAAAAAGCCTTGTTATATGACAGTAATACGCAGGTTGCGATTTAATTTTCTGAAAATTTTCCCAGAGTTTTAACCCTTGATTAAACAACTTGTACTTTGACAATTTCATCAGGGTGTACATTCTTCTGAAAGCAACTCCTCTCACAATTTGTGGAGGAATTTCACCAAACTTGGCAGAAGGCTTTGTTACAACCCCGATTCCAAAAAAGTGGGGACAATGTACAAATTGTTAATAAAAACGGAATGCAATAATTTACAAATCTCAAAAACTGATATTGTATTCACAATAGAACATAGACAAAATATCAGATGTCGAAAGTGAGACATTTTGAAATTTCATGCCAAATATTGGCTCATTTGAAATTTCATGACAGCAACACGTCTCAAAAAAGTTGGGACAGGGGTAATAAGAGGCTGGAAAAGTTAAAGCTACAAAAAAGGAACAGCTGGAGGACCAAATTGCAACTCATTAAGTCAATTGGCAATAGGTCATTAACATGACTGGGTATAAAAAGAGCATCTTGGAGTGGCAGCAGCTCTCAGAAGTAAAGATGGGAAGAGGATCACCAATCCCCCTAATTCTGCGCCGACAAATAGTGGAGCAATATCAGAAAGGAGTTCGACAGTGTAAAACTGCAAAGAGTTTGAACATATCATCATCTACAGTGCATAATATCATCAAAAGATTCAGAGACTCTGGAAGAATCTCTGTGCGTAAGGGTCAAGGCAGGAAAACCATACTGGGTGACCGTGATCTTCGGGCCCTAGATGGCACTGCATCACATACAGGCATGCTTCTGTATTGGAAATCACAAAATGGGCTCAGGAATATTTCCAGAGAACATTATCTGTGAACACACTTCACCGTGCCATCCGCCGTTGCCAGCTAAAACTCTGTAGTTCAAAGAAGGAGCCGTATCTAAACACGATCCAGAAGCGCAGACGTCTTCTCTGGGCCAAGGCTCATTTAAAATGGACTGTGGCAAAGTGGAAAACTGTTCTGTGGTCAGACGAATCAAAATTTGAAGTTCTTTATGGAAATCAGGGACGCCGTGTCATTCGGACTAAAGAGGAGAAGGACGACCCAAGTTGTTATCGGCGCTCAGTTCAGAAGCCTGCACCTCTGATGGTATGGGGTTGCATTAGTGTGTGTGGCATGGGCGGCTTACACATCTGGAAAGACACCATCAATGCTGAAAGGTATATCCAGGTTCTAGAGCAACATATGCTCCCATCCAGACGACGTCTCTTTCAGGGAAGACCTTGCATTTTCCAACATGACAATGCCAAACCACATACTGCATCAATTACAGCATCATGGCTGCGTAGAAGAAGGGTCCGGGTACTGAACTGGCCAGCCTGCAGTCCAGATCTTTCACCCATAGAAAACATTTGGCGCATCATAAAACCAGGGATGAGAATTTTCCGCCGATTGGCAGATTTCCAACTTTTTCAGACCAAAATGATCATTTTTGAGATCGATGTAAATCCGTTGAGAATTTTTTTTTTTGGGGGGGGTTATGATTAACGATCTGTGGTCACCTTATAACACAGACATCCCAAGTCTCCCGGAAGTTCCGGGAGTCTCCTGCATATTGATAGAAGTGAGCAAGAGCGTGCGCGCGCAACATTAAGGTCTGCATGTGCGCGCGCGAGGGAGACTGTGGGCAGTGTTGCCAGATACTGCTGACGTTTTCCAGCCCAAAATATGTTCAAAACCCGCCAAAATGCACTTAAAACCACCCAATCTGGCAACACTGCCTGTGTGCCTGTTCATGTAGCGCATGCCAGACAAAGAGCATCTTGATTGGCTTACTCAGCAAAATAAGCCAATCAGCTTTCAGTGTGGGCGGGCTTTTATCTCTTTTCTCGTGGACCGGAGTTTTCAGTTTAGTTGAGTCAGTGCAGCCTACAGGATCGGCAGAGAGAGAGCGCGCGCCCCAAAAAATATATATCAATTACATGTCATATATAAGTGTGTATCTTTTATAAATGGGGTTAGCTTATCTAATGTAGCATGTTGGGGAGAATCATAGTATCATATCTATATTTCTGATGAAATTTTAAGTATGATAGCATGTATAACTCTCCTACTTATTGCTCATTTCATAGGGGGACGGAATTGCTGGCATGTGCCGCGCGGGAGCGTCTGCCCAAATTTTTTAGGCCGAGATGAACTTATAGTTTTTGATTTTAAAAAAATTTCCAATATGTAATGCCCATTGTACATGCCTGTTCTTTAATTCAAAATCACCATCTCAATCTTCAAATTGACCATATGGTATCTGTATTACATTACACAACATCCTGTCCAGATAAAACCTAGTTAGTACACACAACAGTTGAAAGGGAAGTGATAAGTGATGTTGAATGTTGCCTGCTTAATATGCAAGACCTCCTGCTACCATGATAACATCAGAAGAAAGCTTAAGAGAATTATATGATAGAACTTTTTTCTGGTTTGCACTTCATTTTAAAGGATTGGAGTATTCAAAGACATGAATAGCTAAAATGCAGAAATATAATACTGTAGAGCTCGTTTATATTAAAAGGTGCATTGATTTTTTGAAATCATCAAATGTGAATTGATTAAAAACAAGTATCTTGTACCATATTAATCATTTTCACCTGGGAGTCCACCAAGAAGGGGAATTTACTTCCAAATAAATTGCAAATTTTTGCTGATAAAATTAATGGTTTTGGGGTAAAAAAAAAAAAAATAGCCAAAAATCATTAGCCCCTTGGGCCCTGCCCCGGTTTTTTCAGACTTTTAAAATATTTTTCATTCTCATCCCTGTAAAACGGAAGATACGACAAAAAAGACCTAAGACAGTAGAGCAACTAGAATCCTACATTAGACAAGAATGGGTTAACATTCCTATCCCTAAACTTGAGCAACTTGTCTCCTCAGTCCCCAGACGTTTACAGACTGTTGTAAAGAGAAAAGGGGATGTCTCACAGTGGGAAACATGGCCTTGTCCCAACTTTTTTGAGATGTGTTGTTGTCATGAAATTTAAAATCACCTAATTTTTCTCTTTAAATGATACATTTTCTCAGTTTAAACATTTGATATGTCATCTATGTTCTATTCTGAATAAAATCTGGAATTTTGAAACTTCCACATCATTGCATTCCGTTTTTATTTACAATTTGTACTTTGTCCCAACTTTTTTGGAATCGGGGTTGTAAATGACAGTTATGAGCATATTGAAATTTTGTTTAATTTGGGCAAATTTTCCCAGAGTTATGCCCTTGATTATTAACAAACGTGTACTTTGGCAATTTCATCAAGGTGTGCTTGCTTTCTGAAATCAACTTCCCTCACAATTTTTATTCCCCGCTGGCCAAAAGGCCCAAAGGGGGATTATGTCGTGGCGATGTCCGTCCCGGGAAGGGTGCTCACCTTCTGAAATCAACTCCTCTCACAATTTTTGGAGGAATTTCACAAAACTTGACAGGATTCTTTGTTATATATTGGTAAGACACATTATTGCAATTTCATTCAATTCGGTCCCATTTTACCAGTTATGGCATAGTTGCTAGCGGGGGATATTGTGCTCTCAGAGTACTCTTGTACAGAGCGTGTCAAAGGGAAGACACTAGTGCAGACATAAATTTAATATGTCACACAAAGTGTCTTCTCAACATTTGTTTTAGGAGCAAAATTTTATACATTCAAGAAGAAAGCTGAAAGAATTTGTCTTTGGTCATTTGTTTATCTGTCATTTTAGCAACAGAATAATCATTACAAGATACTGTATTTAGGATGAATAAAAGCATCTTGTATTACTTAGGAGTTTATAAGTGTATTTGTATGTTTTTAGTGTGATGTTGGGGGGGGAATCTCAGTCAAAACTCTGTATAGATGCATGATCTCAGGCATCATGGTGTTTTTACTCTGTTTCCTGTATTCCTAAAGAAGAATGAATGAATGAATGAATGAATGAATGGAAAAAAAGACGAGAAGATAAATTTAGTAAGTTTACTCACTAAATGACTTCATCTAGACAGTTTCGGTCACTGGCGCTATAACTCAAGATGGTGTTCTAGTAAGACAGCATGTCTATTTTCTTGCTGGAGCGCTTGAAATACTTTTCTGTGAGATGTGGCAGAAAAATCTGAGTCCATCTGTTTTTATCGACTCGCATACCAAAATATGGCTCTGTCGCTTCTGTTGCTCAATGCCTGCTTCCTTCCCCCTGTGGGCTTGTACCATGCCAAGTGTGCCACACAAGCCATATTTATAAGCGAATTGATTTCCTCCACCTCTATTTTGAGGAGTGTAATTAGATTTATGTGAGCACAGCCCAAACACACAGCTCCGGAGCACAGTTTTCCATTTTGCTCACAGTAATAAAGAATGATTCATAGCCTCAGGCACGAGGCCTCGGGACACGGCTCACCATCTAGCCATCTAATTTCTCAGATTAGCTCGTGAGTCAGCCCCGCTGCACACGCTGAGCTCTAATGCCGATATTCTTTCTCCTTTAGATGTAAGAGCATCATGAAGGTGGCGCGCGCCAAGCTTGAGCTCATCAAGCCTGAAGAAGTCAACATGGAGGAATATGAGGTCAGCAGTTTTTCACCCCCACTAACCACAAATTGGTATTATACATGTCCTGCATTTTTATTATTTCATCTTTTTTTTTTGAGCTTTAAGTCTTTGCTTAGTTGTTTGTCCGTCTATCCATCCATCCATCCATCCATCCATCCATCCATCCATCCCTGATAAGGTTCATTGAGATCAAATGACTATTGTATTAACAAGAATTTTTCCAATTTCCATACTGAGAAAAGAACAGATATCCAATTTAGCCCTCAGGGCAGTTATTAAATTTTGTCAGTTAATGATTAAAAAGTGCAACTAATATCACACAAATTTTACATGAGGCTAGTTTCAGATAGCCTGGGCCCGCCCATCCTAAGCGTGACGCAACACGAGGGCCTGTTGCGAGCTTAGTCTGGCCAGGCAAGCTATCTACAGCTCTTCCAAGTTCCTGAAAAATCGGGAACCAATCAACTTTGAGCATCTCCAACGGCCCTGGGTAGAGGCGTGTTCAAGGCACTGACGTAGTAGAACTGCGACCGGAAGCCATCGATTGTTTACAGAATCTATGCCGGAAGCGCTTCATTCACGATTCCGCATCTATTACGCATAGATGCTGTATTGAAAGCATTCAACGGGAAGTTCTCATTGAAAACGGAGCAAAGAGCAGCCCTGGAGGTATTTATTGAAAGGAAGGACGTTTTCGCCTTGCTCCCGACCGGCTTCGGTAAGAGTTCAATCTACCAGTTAGCCCCGTCGCGTCGCATACGTCAGAGGAAAGAGTGATGTGATTGGTTTAAGCTTTGTCACAGCCTTTTCTGGCTTCGACCAGTAGCAAACTGAGGCATTTCAGGGAGGCGGGTCAACCACGGGCTCTGGGAAACGGTTGGGCTTAATATCTTGGCCAGACCAATAGCTCGGAGAGCTTTGAAGTCGCGTTAGCCAGGCTAAGTTTCAGAAGCCAGACTTCTAGCTAAGCTAAAAGGTTTGGTGCTTTGCTTTTCATTTTGCATAATTTTAGAAATGCACAAATGCAAACATATTCAAATAAACAAGCTATTTCATCTGTAACCTATGATAAGGATAAGAATTAAAGAGGCAACCTACATTAAACAGGTTTATTTGGGCACAATTTAATATTAAAAATTATTATCCATCCAGGACACTTTTTCAATGGAATAAAACCGTGTTCTATTCCCTTCTAGCGGGTTTCATTCATTTGGTTTGAAAGCATGCAATATTGTTAGCATATCGCTTATCCTACGTGTATTACGTCACTCTACCCAATAGATAATGAGCGTTGAATATGGTGTATGATATTGCATGGTTGTCAAGACAACACAACGTCACACATTAGAGATATAAAGAAGAAGAAACCTTTGTCACATGTACACTTAAAGGGGAATGGAAAGGACCAACACAAGTCCATTTATTCGTAAAGATTATAATATTTTGTCCACCAATACACGGCAGTTTTTATCAGTAAACACATCGTTTTTTTACAAATCGACACAATGGTTCGAAATATCACAGATTCAAGCACCCCGCCGAAAACCGTTCTACTCGCGAGGAAGAAGCCGGATATGACGTCAGCGCAGTAACCAGGAAAAATTCTCGGATGAATGTTTACATTCCTTTATACGCGTTGAGTTGCGGAATCGTTTTTTTTTTGTTGTAGATTCTCCTACATATTATGTGAGAATGCCGAATCGATGTGTTGCTGCAGGTTGCTGTAATATTCCTAGTCACAATGTGACACTTTTTAGGTTTCCAAAGGACTCGCATATGAGGAATCTATGGACGAAACAAGTACAACGAACCCGTGCTCAATGTAACATTCACAAAATATTATGTTAAAGGGATAGTTCGGGATTTTTGACATGAATCTGTATGGCATCCCCATCAATAGTGTCGTGCAAACACACTGACTTACCCCTGACAGCATCCTGTGAGTCCAGTTTTGGTCCAGACGAAAGTAGTCCAGCTTGTTGGGGTCACGAAAGTAAAACGTTTTTCGTCTCAAAACAGTATGTGTTCAAAAGAGTGATATATTTGCATCACAAAACCGTTGCCAAATAAAAAGTCAGACCTCGAAATCGCTTGGCACTATTTTCTCTCCCTTCTTATCACTGCGCGCTGCCGGCTTCATCCAGCTGCGGCTCCAGCTTCAAGGATAAGCTGGAGCCACATAAGTAGGAGTCCCGGCGGGTGGTTTGTATTCGATTCGTTTATATCCCGACCTTGTCAGCTGTCAGATTTATGTTCATGGACCCGGTAAGCTGGTAAATAATATATATTTTTTTTCTTTACCAAATTCTAACAGAAAACGAGAGTGCCCGAAAGGGAAAGCCGAGCCGCCTCACGGCTGTAATGCAAATTGCTTTCCTCCTCAGTATACAAGTGCGCTTCCATGTCAGGGAAAAAGAAACTACCACTGCTGCCTATGTAGTGCCCTATTTATACAAATAGGAGTCATTCAGGATTCAGCCATGACACGGAGCAAAAACATGGCTGAAAGGACATTGCATGGACTGCATGGAGCAAAAATCATCATCAGACACTTAGAGTTCTGTATCTGGCACATATGGTTCAAATCGATATGGTTGAATATCTCTAGGTTGAACCTGTGAAAGTTCTCTTTCTTCTAACCCATTATCATCAGATAATTCTTCTGAAAATTCGGACAAATCCACGCTAATTTCACTGACATCCGAGTCAGACATTGCTTTTCCTTGTTGTTTACACGGAGTGGATTACTGCGCTGACGTCACAATATGGCGCCCAGATTATCGTATGGCAGCAAAAAAAAACGAACTGGGATAGCGATTACTGCCGATGTTATTGTTAAATATCTTGGATTTTGTGATTTGGATACTAGCTTGCCATATATCAAAAGAAACCAAATTTTATGCTAGATCGCGATATGGAAACAGTTTTAGGACAAATTTTAATGTCCATTCCCCTTTAAGCACACAGTGAAATTCCTCCTCTGCATTTAACCTATCTGAAACAGTGAAAACACACACATACCCAGAGCAGTGGGCAGCTATGCTACAGCACCCAGGGAGCAGTTGAGGGTTAGGTGCCTTGCTCAAGGCCATGCCTGCCCCATGTTAACCTAACAGCATCTTTGGACTGTGGGGGAAACCGGAGCACCCGGAGGAAACCCATGCAGACACGGGGAGAACATGCAAACAGAAAGACCCCCATTGGCCGCTGAGCTCAAACCCAGAACCTTCTTGCTGCGAGGCGACAGTGCTAACCACAACACCACCGTGCGGCTAGTGAACGACTGTGATAACTTTATAAACAAACATGGCCGCCAGGTCAATTAAATTGAACTGGCTGGACAGTCAGCACACGCAGAAGTGATTGCAGTGCACAAGATTCTGAAGCTCGTAGTCAGATAGGTGTACAATAACTTTCAGTGAGGTGTGGGAGGAGCATCTGAAGTAGACTAGAATGAGAAAGGACTCAAGAAAGCTGATTTTATTTAGCTTTGTCAATGTTTTGACACACTAGAATTATTTTTTAGTTTTAAAAAAAATTAGTTCCAGTTACAACCCCGATTCCAAAAAAGTTGGGACAAAGTACAAATTGTAAATAAAAACGGAATGCAATAATTTACAAATCTCAAAAACTGATATTGTAGTCACAATAGAACATAGACAACATATCAAATGTCGAAAGTGAGACATTTTGAAATTTCATGCCAAATATTGGCTCATTTGAAATTTCATGACAGCAACACATCTCAAAAAAGTTGGGACAGGGGCAATAAGAGGCTGGAAAAGTTAAAGGTACAAAAAAGGAACAGCTGGAGGACCAAATTGCAACTCATTAGGTCAACTGGCAATAGGTCATTAACATGACTGGGTATAAAAAGAGCATCTTGGAGTGGCAGCGGCTCTCAGAAGTAAAGATGGGAAGAGGATCACCAATCCCCCTAATTCTGCGCCGACAAATAGTGTAGCAATATCAGAAAGGAGTTCCGACAGTGTAAAATTGCAAAGAGTTTGAACATATCATCATCTACAGTGCATAATATCATCAAAAGATTCAGAGAATCTGGAAGAATCTCTGTGCGTAAGGGTCAAGGCCAGAAAACCATACTGAGTGCCCGTGATCTTCGGGCCCTTAGACGGCACTGCATCACATACAGGCATGTTTCTGTATTGGAAATCACAAAATAGGCTCAGGAATATTTACAGAGAACATTATCTGTGAACACAATTCACCATGCCATCCGCCGTTGCCAGCTAAAACTCTATAGTTCAAAGAAGAAGCCGTATCTAAACACGATCCAGAAGCGCAGACGTCTTCTCTGGGCCAAGGCTCATTTAAAATGGACTGTGGGAAAGTG
The DNA here is from genome assembly GCF_027579695.1 of Neoarius graeffei. Lineage (NCBI taxonomy): Eukaryota > Metazoa > Chordata > Actinopteri > Siluriformes > Ariidae > Neoarius > Neoarius graeffei. The sequence continues at coordinate 5,203,133 of NC_083593.1, forward strand.
GAAAACTTCTGTGGTCAGACGAATCAAAATTTGAAGTTCTTTATGGAAATCAGGGACGCCGTGTCATTCAGACTAAAGAGGAGAAGGACGACCCAAATTGTTATCGGCGCTCAGTTCAGAAGCCTGCATCTCTGATGGTATGGGGTTGCATTAGTGCGTGTGGCATGGGCAGCTTACACATCTGGAAAGACACCATCAATGCTGAAAGGTATATCCAGGTTCTAGAGCAACATATGCTCCCATCCAGACGACGTCTCTTTCAGGGAAGACCTTGCATTTTCCAACATGACAATGCCAAACCACATACTGCATCAATTACAGCATCATGGCTGCGTAGAAGAAGGGTCCGGGTACTGAACTGGCCAGCCTGCAGTCCAGATCTTTCACCCATAGAAAACATTTGGCGCATCATAAAACGGAAGATACGACAAAAAAGACCTAAGACAGTTGAGCAACTAGAATCCTACATGAGACAAGAATGGGTTAACATTCCTATCCCTAAACTTGAGCAACTTGTCTCCTCAGTCCCCAGACGTTTACAGACTGTTGTAAAGAGAAAAGGGGATGTCTCACAGTGGTAAACATGGCCTTGTCCCAACTTTTTTGAGATGTGTTGTTGTCATGAAATTTAAAATCACCTAATTTTTCTCTTTAAATGATACATTTTCTCAGTTTAAACATTTGATATGTCATCTATGTTCTATTCTGAATAAAATATGGAATTTTGAAACTTCCACATCATTGCATTCCGTTTTTATTTACAATTTGTACTTTGTCCCAACTTTTTTGGAATCGGGGTTGTATTTTGTGCCATCTGTGCACCATCAGACTCAAACAATTACCACGATAAAGCGTACTAATTTATCTCATTCATCTCATCTCTGAAAGAAGGAATTATATAACTTTAGAGCTTCAGTCACAAATAAAGTCCAGTTCTTAAAAATGTTGAGTAAACCGGTCTTCTGGAATTTTTTTCCCCTTATTACAGGAAGTAATGTCATTTCTTGTCTTTGGTAATCACAGCCATGTTCCTCTGCAAGGAAGAAAACCACTAGCGTGTTCCTTTTAAAGCTGTATAGCCTTTAGATTTCATAAAATCGGTGAAATTTAGTTCCCTCTGAAATTTGGTCATTGTGATACGTTTATTTCTGTAAAATCTCAAAAAGCTCCGGCCATTCTGTGGCTGGGAAGTTATTTAATTTGAGGGGATTCCCGTGCAAATAATGTCCATGAAATCGCTTGCTTCGTGCAGTCAAGCAGATGAGGTCTGTGTGCGCATGCGCAGGTTTACCTTTGACCGTGCACTGACAGTTCCATCATTCTGTCGCTAAATGAACAGCTGGTCACACCGAGGTGCTCGCTGAGTGCCAGTGTTTATTAGTTTGGTCCTTTTCTTTGCAACATAACGTCTTTTCTTCTCGCTTTCTGTTACTGTAGTTGGTCTTTCACGTTTCATTCGCACACTTGCATCCTCCATTTTTCTCTCCTGTTTCAAATTTGTATCCCACAATGCTTTGCGTGAACGGGGAAAGCCCACCATGTGATGCATGACGTAGTATCTTGAATTGGGTCATGGTGAAGCAGGAAAAAATAGCGGAGAATTTAGGGCCAAGTGGCCTTAAATTCATTAATTGTTCTATTTAAAAAAATGAATAAAATTGGAAGCATGTGATTCAAATTCAGTAGCTTTCAGTCCACTAAACAAAAATAATTGGGTGTCGGGGAAAATTGACAAATGACCTACACTTGAAAAATCTGAAAGGCAGTCTACCTTTAATGTCATTTTATTATTGTTCTGGTATATTGTTAGTGTCACTCATTATTTTTGTGTGAGCTGATTGTAGTTTTGTGTGAATAGATATGGCATCAGGACTACAGGAATTTCCGTGAAACCACAATCTTCCTAATGATTGGCCTTGAGCTGTTTCAGAAGAAAAGGTAAACATGACTGAAAAAACACCTTCCCAAGAATGCAGTGCTACTTTTTATCTCCACCAGGGGGCAGCGTAACCTCTGCTATCGTCTAGCAATTTTTTTTTTGGTCAAGGGCAGGGTTGAAGCCGAGTGAGAAATGTAAATCTTTTAATTAGTACACTTAATTAATTACGGCTTATTTTAACAGTCGCAATGACAATTAAATGCAGCTGGATCAGAAAAGATTGAATAATAATAATAATAATAATAATAATATCAGTACATCATGTTCAGCACATTGTGTTCGGTTATAAACCATGGTCCATTTCACTGTAAAATAACTGTAATAGTGTTTATTATAGTGGTGCTGTGCTCCTTTTCTTCTGTTCCAGTTATGTGGAGGCGTTGATGTACCTGGTGTATTCGTATCAGTACAACAAAGAGCTACTGTCCAAAGGGCCATACCGAGGGCATGACGAAGAGCTCATAGGCCATTATCGCAGAGAGTGCCTGCTGGTGAGTGCGTGCGTGAGCGTGGGTGCGTCGGTTCCAGCGCGGCCTTTTGCCCCAGGGTCAGAATCAGATCACCCCACCCATGTGTGTCTCTCAGCTGTGTGGAGCAGCATTTTTCCATCAGAAATGCATCAAAAATGATTCGATATAACGTAAATCTGTGAGTGTTCAGACATTGAACTATAACAAGCACATGCTTGTAGGACATGCTGTCTTTAATTTCATTACTTTGGAAGCAAAAATATGAAACCACCGTATGAAGTACATGAAGGAGCATAAGATGGTTCAATTTAGCTTTTTCTTTGTGATACTTGGTAGTGGTTAAAAGACTTTAAAATGTACTGTCACCATTTTAAAAAAAATAGTCTGGAATGTATTCATCCATTAATCATCTGATTTTATTGGTGCAAAGATGACACTGGAATCCTGCCGTCGCCATTAATCAGTACGAACAAACACACACACACAGATCTAACACACCCACTGCCCTAGTTTATATTACCCCAAATAATTGAAGGATGATGCAATTCAGTTTAACTTACAACCCAAAAGTGTAATCCAACCTGGCAGGAGATGTGCTTGAAAAGATTGTTATAAGTATTTTAATTTCATGTGTGTGTGCGAGAGAGAGAAAATGCTGTTTGAATGAACAACCAAATTTAAATGTGTGCTAAATCTTGATAAAGCCTTTACGTCTCTGTGAAATGGAAACAAAAATTATCAAATGCTCTGTTTTGGTTTTTAAACCACGAAACTCTGCTGTCTGATTAGAGGAAAGATAGAAACTCTCTCTCCCCGAAACACATCACACCGTTTCAATTTGTGTTTTTTTCATCATACCGCTGACCCATGGGAACCGTTGACGATCCCTCTGGCCTTTTCTTCTCCCTCTCTGAGCTCATTAAAAGTGTTTCACTTTAATGACTATAGTGCTTTTGCGTTTGGAAAGGGTGTGCATCTAAAGTGATCTTATAAGTCATAAGTTTGTCTGCGTTTATTGTCGCACTTAAAAGCAGACAGAGGTGGTGCGGGTTGTTGTGTTTTTGGATTCCCTGTCTGTTTTGTTAGCTTTATTGAATAATCATCAGCCACACTCTGTCTGTCTGTCTGTCTGTGTGTGTGTGTTTCTCTGAATGTGTGCTCCTTCTAAGAACATTGGGACCTGTGTGTGTGTGTGTGTGTGTGTGTGTGTGTACCCAGTAACCCTAAACGGCTATTGTGCTCTAATGTAATCATTGGGCTGCGACTAGGAAGCAGACGCTGCTGTGAGTGTAAACACATTACCGTGCCGTTGTCCTCATTTCACCTCCACCATTTTGGAGCTTTGCAAGGGCTCTGGCTCCTACTCAAGCCCTGGCTATTTCCCCCGCTGCTCTGCTTTAATTGGAAATACTGCTAACATTGACATAGCTAATGTACTGTGCTGCTTTTTTCCCTTTAATGCGACACACATCTATTCGTTAATTCCGCAGTTGACTTGCAGAGGCCTGCAAGGTCAACGAGGTTGTTTGTACCGCAGAGCTCTCGAGAGCGGTCACAAGCGCATCAGGAGGCACGTCAGCCTTTCTGTCAATAATGAAAAGAAAAAAAACAACAAAAAAACCCCCATTCCAGATCATTTCTGTCCAGATGACAATACTTTGGAGAGACGTGCACAAGCCAACCAAGCATTTTACTCTGAAGGGTACATGATGTGCATTTGTGTGCATGTATGATTTCTGCAGAAGCTGAACGAGCATGCGGCGGCCATGTTCGAGAGCGGTGAGGAGCAGGAAGTAAACAATGGCCTGAGCATCATGAACGAGCTGGTGGTGCCGTGCATCCCTCTGCTGCTGCTCGATGAGATGGAGGAGAAGGACATGGTGGCCGTGGAGGACATGAGGAACCGTTGGTGTTCATATCTGGGCCAGGAGATGGAGCGTAAGCATTGTTGTGAATTATTTCTGTGCATGTACAGAAAAGACACAAAACTAATAAAGAACCTAATATCTAACAAGGAAACATGAGAAAACTTCTCGCACTGATCAGTCACAGCTGAACTCCTAAGTGCAAGAGGAGACTCTGACTCTGATCCTCAGCATGCTCACTCCTTAATTCTATAAAGTATGGTAAATCCATTTATAATTATTATATATTATAGAAAACTATATAAAAAATTGTAGATTGGTTCCCTATTAGCCTTTTACGTCAAATGTAACTGAATTTAATCAATCGGTTTACCTTGTTAGTTTTGCATTGAAATTTAAATGTTAATGTAAGTAAGGAAACTGTACATTTTAAATTCTCACATATTCCCCTCAAAGCATCATTTCTACATAAACAGCAGAGTAAATCCTGTTCCGATTAGATATACAAGTCACACTAGGGCTTTATTATGTTTCAGATTACTCATGGAAGAGGAAAAAAACCCTTTTAACACTGGGATGTCCTTTTTGTCCAAACATCGTAACTAAAAAAATATATCTTTGGGATAAGGAAAATTATTCAATCCACATTCACTGAATATGAGCAATCATGCGCTCTGATTGGCTTCTCTACTACTAGGCTATCCGCTCATATACCGTGAGTAGAGAAAAACAAAATGGCAGAGCGTGTTGCTGAACCAACCGAGGGCGAAATAAAAACTCAAAAACAACCCCACCCCCCCACCCCCACCCCCAAATACAAAAAAGCAACAAAATATGGAATGAAAGTATTTGATGGCAAAACCATATTTTTTTCCAATAATTATAGCATTTTTCGGGCGGCATGGTGGTGTAGTGGTTAGCGCTGTCGCCTCACAGCAAGAAGGTCCAGGTTTGAGCCCCATGGCCGGCGAGGGCCTTTCTGTGCGAAGTTTGCATGTTCTCCCTGTGTCTGCGTGGGTTTCCTCCGGGTGCTCTGGTTTCCCCCACAGTCCAAAGACATGCAGGTTAGGTTAACTGGTGACTCTAAATTGACCGTAGGTGTGAATGTGAGTGTGAATGGTTGTCTGTGTCTATGTGTCAGCCCTGTGATGACCTGGCGACTTGTCCAGGGTGTACCCCGCCTTTCGCCCGTAGTCAGCTGGGATAGGCTCCAGCTTGCCTGCGACCCTGTAGAACAGGATAAAGCGGCTAGAGATAATGAGATGAGATGAGAGAGCATTTTTCACAAATTGCTACTGTCACTTCGCCAGTTTGTTTACATTCTTCATCTTTAAGAATTAAAACGTGTTGAATTTTTTTAGACTGGTTCAAAAGCTCAAAGAAGTTTGAAAATCGCAGAACTGAAATGTCCAAGGCAGAATTAAATAAATGTCTAAAACTGTTCTATATCTCGGCACAACACTAAGATGGCATGTTCTACAAAAAAACAACAACACTAAAGTCAATTCATGCAGCCATCGATAGGTTTTTAAGAAGTCCGCCTTAGCGGAAATGAAACAATCCTACATAACGCGACATTCCTATAGAATACAAATTTTATGTTAAATTTTTAGGTAGTGTGCATTTCAGTAGAGTTATGTTATGCCGCTTTTCCACTACAAACACGGCTGAGTCGTGCCGTGCCGAGTCGAGCTGAGTCGGGCTGAGCGGGGCTGTTGGAGTTGCATTTCGACTACAACCGCGCTGAACCATGCTGGCTGGAAGTGGATGGACACATTGGGTGGAGTTAGCGAAAGTGGGTGGACGTCATGTGATGTCGTTAAGCAGCGCAAACAGTGACATCAGTGACAGTGGCGGAACAAGTCAGAGCCGGGCCGGGGGTGGGGCAAATGACCGGGCCCTTTATTAAAGCTTATCATAACATCATTTTAGGCTACAAAATGTCCGCAACTGCGGTGTTTACCAATTTCAACACTCCGGGGTGCAACTATGTTATTTTGTACATTAAGTCCTTCAAACGAACATGTAACTCAGAAACAAAAAACATTAGGATACTGTACATGGCTCATAATAAAACATCAACAGCCTATACTACGCGCATTATTTGAAGGGCATACGAATGAGCGCTCAGAGGTTGCAACGGTGACAGGAAGAGTCAGAAATAAAAGGAGGGCGGTGCAAACCTCACTGAATGCACTGTGTTTACCTATTTCAACACTACGGGGTGCAACTATGTTATTTTGTACATTAAGTCCTTCAAACGAACATGTAACTCAGAAACAAAAAAACATTAGGCGACATACTGTACATGGCTCATAATAAAACATCAATAGCCTACTGCGCGCATTATTTGAAGGGCATACGACGAGCCTTGCGCTCCGCGAACTCGTCCACGATGCTCTGTATGTCACTGATTCAGTGATCTTTTCAGCGGTAGTCTCACGACCCGAATAGTAAACAATAAACATGGAGGACATGGAGTCGTTAGTGTTGCTGGTCTTGGTGCTGTGGCTTGTTGTCACCGACAATGCCAACAGATACTGGCAAGAGCGTATAGATGAGGCGAGGCGCATAAGGCTTCAGAAATTCTCGTAATTCGTAATTATTATTCTTCCGGGTTTGCAGTGTTTACAGATCCCAGCGTGCTCGCGGGGCGTGTGTGGGCATGTGAGGACACTCCTCCTCACCAATCAGTGCACAGGGGAGTGTCGGCTCACGCCCCCAGCCTCACTCGGCACGGCTTGGCTCGCTTCAGCCCCACTCCAAAACGGTGCGAGTTTTAGGGGCTAAGCAGGGCTGAAACGAGCTGAGTCGTGCTGGTTTTTGGTAGTCGAAACGCGAGCCGTGTCGGGCTGAAGTGAGCTGAAGCGAGCTGAAGTGAGCTGAAAAAGGGTAGTGGAAAAGGGCCATTAGATGACAAAAAGTAGTGCATTAGATATTAAACATAAGTAAATATTACAGAAATTCGATTAGCATTCAAACAGTGAAATTAGTTCTGACAGAGCTAATGGAAATACATTTAAGCCTATTTTTACAAACAGCAGCAAGCATAGTGGGAGGGAAATCTTTTAGGTTATAGAAATTGAAAATTGAGATCCATAAAGAGTGTGTGTGTGTGTGTGTGTGTGTGTGTGTGTGTGTGTGTGTGTAAATAAATGTCTGCAGTTTTTATCTAAATTATCTAGAGATTCCTATCCCTAGTTTTATTGCAAAAATATCCGGCTATGATTTATACATTTTAAGGGTTTAACTCAGACACATGTAGAGACCCATTTCAGTTTTTAAAAAGCTCACGTGAGGCTGTTAATTAATTCGTAATAATGTTGTCTAACACTACTGTACAAGCCAATCAGCATCCTGCTGTGTGTCTAAGTTGTCAGCCATTCAGTTTTATTTGATACCTTTAGATTTTATTACTATGTTTTGCTGGCAGTCTATCAAATTAGATCATCAGATTTACTGTTTCATGTTTCCCGAAGCTGAAAAGGCACTTGTACATTGTGAGCCACATGTTTTAAACCAGTTTGCATCAAGGATACACCCCCCCCCCCCCCCCCCCCCCCCCCCCCCCATCCAAACATGAGTGCACCTCTTAACTCATTCAGGTCATTTGGGGGAAAAAAATGTTCATGTTCAGTGAAAAACAGTCTTTTGATGACAGGCTATTCTGGCTCAGCCCATATCACCATCAGATTTGGGCCATTTATCTGTTTATTGTTGTTCTGTATCTAAACACATTCCTCTCCTGTCTTTGCAGCTAATCTTCAGGAGAAACTGACCGATTTCCTCCCCAAGTTGCTCGACTGCTCCACAGAAATCAGGAGCTTCTCCGAGCCGCCCAAGCTTCCGTCATACTCCACCCTGGAGCTGTGCGAGCGCTTCTGCCGTGTCATGGCCTCCCTCACGCTCAGCCGAACACCCGCGGACGGTAGATGAGCCCTTCACGGATCTCTCTTAATCCCCCCCAAAGCCTTCCTCCAAAGCAGGGCTGCTTCAGCTGTTACTTCTCTTTAGTTCTCATTTTTTATCATCTTTATCCGTATCATTATTACTAGCATTTGGAGATTTCGCTCATTTTTTAAAGCTAATATGGCACAGAGGAGAAGGAAAATCAGCGTTTAACAAAATGGGATTACAAACGTCACAGCTTAGAATTTGCAGCATGCTGCTCTGGCTTTATCAAACGAGGTTGAAAATGTATTTAGTTATTTTATTATTGTTTTTATTTGCTTTTTCATCCAGCAATCACTTTTTTTTTTTTCCTCCATGTGTCGACCCTTTTTGGAGTAAAAAGGAAAGACCTGCTGCTCAGCCACCCCTTTATCACAGCATTATCGCACTCGTTTTGTTTTTCTAAAGGACGGGACTGAACGTGAAGACCGGGAGAGTCAGAGATGGCTCGAGATGTATAGAGATGTGTGTGTATAGGTCTTTGACCTGAGAACTGCAACTCTTAAAGTTTTAAGTGCTGTGCTAGGCAGCCGTGGACACACCCCGCGGCTTGTTAATAAATTGAGAGAATAAAGTTTTATTTATGGCGCTTTTAAGCCAGAAACCTGTTTTGCTCAATTAAAGCTTGTTATTTTGAATTTAAGTGGGCTTCAAATGGAAGTGTGACGCATTTCTTGGAAGAAGGGATTGGGTGGAAACATTCCTTGCATGAACATGATATTAGCGTTTTGTCATCCGTTAGGCTGTTTATTAGATCTTCATTTCAACACTCGGATAAGCTTTCACAGCCGTACTCGCCATCTGAACGTTCACTACGTATTGCTTTGCTGTACAGCAAACAGGAGTAGGTGCTGCGTTCATGCATTCCTGAAAACATTTCCTGCAGGGAAAGAAGGGGCCATGTTTCCTGCCACACAGAACTTTGGCCTCATGGGATGTGACACAGTCATGCTTTGATACTAAACACTATCCTGACCATGATATTATATTAAGCCTCCATTTACTAATGCTAGGGGATTGCTGTGTACATCTCCTTCCAAGAAACTACAATGCAGTCTCAGTAGGTGATCAACAATGCCATTTAAAGCAAAAACTTCATTAGAGTTTGGTTTAGAGCTCGTGTCAATGCAATACAATGTATACAGTGTGGTTCATTCACTCATCTTTACGAAGCACTTCATCCTGGTCAGGATCACGGTGGATCCGCAGCCTATTGCTGGACAATCAGCCATGAGGTGGGAATACTTTTACACCCTTTAATCACAGGTCACCATGCACACATATTAACACACACATTCACACACTAATCACACAACCATGGGCAATTGACTGACCAATCCATCTACCAGCATATTTTTGGGAAGCTAGGAGGAGACCAGGAGAACCTGGAGCAACCTACATGCACATGTGACTCTCCACCCAAGGTCAGGCTCAAACCCGAGACCCTGGAGCTGTGAGGTGGCAACACTACCTGCTGCAACACCTGTGCTGTCCGTAACTGTCAAAGTTAACATGATTGCACGTATACTAGGGTCTACAAATAAACTCTGTATGAAGCAGTGCATCACATTTCAAAATATTTAGTTCATCATAAAGTACAACACTAGGAAGAGATGATGTAGACACGGGAAACAACCTGAGAAGTAAAGCAGTACAAATGACAAAATGGCACAATGGAGTTTTTAATGAGTGTAAATATAACCTTTGAAAGAACTATTGGTATTAAATCTGTCATATTAGTGGTAATGAAACCCATTTTTGTAATGATAAAAAGAGATAATTAGCTAAAAGCACACTCACTGAATGGTACGGCACGTGATGTTCCTCTAGCAGCCTGGTAAGTGTTTGGCCTCTGTGATGAACATTTAAAATGAAAGAGTAGCAGTGTTGTGCAAAAGTTTGTATTGTATTTGATCACATTGATCAAATATATCCAATAATGATTGAATGTTTGTGCCAGTTATTCATATTGGCTCACAGCTTTGTTGAATTCTCAAATCGGACTGGTCAGAATGTGTTGATTGATTTCATAGCAGCACCTCTGATCATAGTTCCTGCTGTAATTATATATTAATGCTCTTGTAAAAGGTTATTACTGCAAGAGTAACAGTTTATTCATGTAATGACCAGATAAAATGTTGATTTCTTATGAAAGAAAAACATAATTATACAATACGGTGAACTTTTCTGCAAAGACATGTTCTGTTTGCCTTTTTTAAGAAAGAGTCTCCAGTGTTAGTGCCTTGTAAAACTTGGGAAATTTTCCGCCATGGGAAAGTCTTCGTGATGGAGGAGTTCCAGTCAACTTTCAGTTGCTTTCGAATTTCTTGATAACACGACAAACTGGTTTGCGTTTTAGTAACGTCAAGACAGGGTACCAAGCGAGGCTGATGAAGAAACGATTGCTTAAACCTGCTATAACGTAAGTGATAACAGGAACTAACTTATCTTAAGGCTGTTCTGTGACAGTACATGGTGAAAAAGCATGATGATGTGAATTAATAAACTGAAATATAGATGTGGCAAATTGTGGTAGAAGAGGAATAAAACATTAGGCTGTTATGGTTTGGAGCATCACACCATTCTTTCACAATGATCATTTTCCTTTAGCAGCATTCCCTGTAGTGTTTTCTAACGTATATTTGTCAAAAACAATCAGATTAACTAGCTTTAGTTTAAAGGTTTATTTATGTGACAGAAAATTAGCCATTTACTAGTTACACTACAATGACCTGCATAGCGCTTGTATTGTTTCTGCCTACCGCTAGCGGCCTGCAGTGGCTACTCATACGTCGCGTTTTGGTCTTTGCTTTCTACATTGATTCCCGTGCGGATTTCCTCAGTACACAAATACTGATGACGTAGTCAATATTCTCAGTAACCTCGTGGTTCTCGAATTTTCGCGATGTGACAACGGGAAGTGGAAAAAAATTGTTTATGAAGTAGACCCTCATCTTCTGACTTCTGCTAGCATCGATGGTGAGTAGGTTGTATTTTCTAAACATATAGATGTGATAGCTTAAGTATTTTTCTTGATTACTGCCAAGTTTCATCGTAATCAAAAGACTAGCACATAGTTTTCTAATGTTAGCAAAACCAATGTGTCCAAGTGCTGCCGGCGGATGGACAAAAATTAAGCAAGTTATGGTCATTTACAGGTAGAAGTTGTTGATCTCGGTCACAGTTCTTCTATTGTTTTAGTGTGTAATTAAGGGCTGAAAATCCCTTCGATTTTTCGAAATTAAAAAATGCATAACTTTCTTAATATTTGTCATGGATAGTTGGTTCATGCATTCTTTTAAAGGTCTTTTCTCGTGCTTTCTAGTGTAGTAGAAATATTCTTAATCTATTAACTTTTGATTTTTACTGTCACATGCCTACATTTACTGTGTGCTAGCTGTGCCTTTACTCGATTTACACTGCATTTCAGTACCAAAATTATGTCTGCACCATGATTTAACAACCATAAACCTTTCTCCTAGGTGTTGTTATATTATTTTGATGTTAACCATCAAATATTAATTTATTTTGGTCACAGTATTTTGTGAAAATTCATGTTTATGAAAAGAAGTCGTCTGAGGTAATTCTGAGGTAAATACAGCGACAAGTGAATTTGAGTGACAGCTAGGTTAGTCACGTGACTGAACTGTATCCCAAATCATGATTCTCACTACTGGAAGGAAGGGTATGCATTAGAGTGCATAACTTGTGCGGTATTTAGTGGACAATGTGCCATTTCGGACACATCCATTATCACTGCAGAGCGGATCGCTGCGCTCATTGGCTGATAGATTTGTGGCGGGAATTTTTTTTTCTTTATAACAGAAAATCGGGGGGGGGGGGGGGGGGGGGGGGGAGCTGTCCTTGGGAGAAGAGGCTGAAAAAAAGTAGTTTTTACCTTTCTAGAGGAAAGAAAAGGAAAAGAGTGGATGAGCTGAGGTAAAAAATTATTGATATAGGTTTTTTTTTGTGAATTATCCATGTGTCCACTTGAAAAGAAAAAAAAAACCCGATTTTTTTTTTATTGTCTAAAATGATGCTAACGCTAATGTTGAGAGACTGGTGTGTGGTTTTAGCTTCTTTCGCTGAAGAAATATTCAATATTATCAAGCTGTTCATTTCATAACTGATGGGTTTTAAGATAATATTCATGGACTATTTCTAAAAAATTCACTGTGTGTGTATTAAAATAACACTGAAGCCAATTAGCATTTAAAAAAAAAGCCAATCCAGTATCATTCAGTTGATTAATTAATTAATTAATTAATTAATTGTATTGAATGCTTACAGTAAGAAAGCTGCTCAGAGTTTTTAAAAGTTAAATAAATCACAATGAACCACTCATGTGGGTGGTTTACTAGTTGAAAATTTATTCTACATATGCAGTCCTGTGCAAAAGTCCTACTCTTAGGCACATGTAAAGAAATGCTGTTGACCAAAGAGTTAAATAAAATATTTCAACATTTAAAAAAAAAAAAGATAAACAGTAAGCCATAATAAATGAAACAAAATCAATATTTGGTGTGAGACGACGCTTTGCTTTGAAAAAAATTAAATAAATAGTAGTCTCAGGTCCAATGAGTGCAGTTTTATGCGGAAATGAGCTGTAGGTTTTACTGAGCATCTTACAGAACCAGCCACAGTTCTTCTGGACACTTGTCACACTCGCTTCTTCATTTTGCACCAAAACCCAGTAGCCTGCATTATTAGCTCAGCCAGCCGACAGGTGATGAGTTTATGCTGTCATGTGTTGTCCATCATCTGTCATCCGTCCGGCGTCGTCCACGTTTCACAAAAATCGCTTCTTCTCTCTCAATTTTTCACCGATTTTTATTCTTTTTGGCAGGAAGGTAGGTCTGCCTGGAGTGCAGAAAGCTTCTACCCAAATTTGCATAATTGCAATTAATAATGAAGATATTTGTCACATGCACACTTCAAGCACAGTGAAATTCATCCTCTGCATTTAACCCATCTGAAGCAGTGAACACACACGCACACACACCCAGAGCAGTGGGCAGCCCGGGGAGCAGTCAGGGGTTCGGTACCTTGCTCAAGGGCACCTCAGCCCAAGGCCGCCTCACGTCAACCTAACCAGGGCTCTACATTAACTTTTGAAACCACTTGTCCTGTCGGGCAAGTTGAAAGGAAATTTACTTGTCCGAATGTGAAGTTGACTTGTCTGAAGAAAAATTTGAGAAAAAAAACCCACAAAAACTATTTGCAATAAACTAATTTCACCAGAATTACTTTAACACAATCTATTCACTGCAGAAAAAAATTGGACTCCATCAATCATTAATTTATTTATGAGAAATTGAAAACCAGAAAATTAAAATTATACAGTATATTTTCAGTTTTAAATTATTAACTTTGAATATATATCCTCCACTGATTAATTGTTGTTGTCTAATTATTCATCGTGGCTTCTGTATGGTATTTAATGGTTGCAATGAAAGTTGCAGTGTTTTTTAGGTTTTTTTCAAAATTCAAGATGTTTATTTGTCATATACACAATAACAGACACAGTGGTTTATTATTGGGTAATGAAATTCTTATTTTGCAACTGTCCGGCCAAACTATGCTTACCAATATAAAAAGAAGTGTGTGTGTGTGTGTGTATATATATAAAATATATGTGTGTGTATATATATATATATATATATATATATATATATATATATATATATATATATATGAAATATAAAGTGCATATGGAATGCAAAATATAAAGGTAGATAACATTTTAAAAAAAAAAAGGGAGAGGCAAACAAACAATGTGCAAACATAGAGGTAGATATACTGTGCAATGTCTTGTGCAAAATTGCTAATATAATCCGTGGTTCAAAGCCTGATGGAAATATAGAGGTAGATGGTGATTATAATCCGTGGTTCAAAAGCCTGATGGAAATATAGAGGTAGATGGTGATTATGTTGTGATTACATTGCGGGAGGAAGTGAAAGTTGCGAGAAATTGTTGCGATTTTCTCTTTTTGTGATTAAAATTGAGTGATATGTTAAATATTAAGTTATTACTGAAAAACTATTGATTAAAAAAACAAAGACACTGAGAAATGGTCCTATAAACAACTTTACCAATATAAAAGATTACCAGGACTACAAAAATGCAGAAAAATAGGCTTTACTTATCCAAATGCACCTGTAGGTTCAAAAGTTAAAGTGCATAGAGCCTCACAGCACAACATGAAATTACCTTAAAATATAATATAAATGCCTCAGCTTTCATGTAAGAAAAAAAAACTATTAATACTAGTACTGTGTGCAGGCAGTCTCTCCTGAAGACTAAATTAAACAATAATTATAAACTAATAAAATAAATGGCTCAGGCTTCATAGAAGAAAAAAAAACAATTTGAACAGAATCTCACAGTATGATGCTGAAGCTGCCTAAACAATGGAAAATAAAATACCATTTTGGCAAAAATGTTGGCATCCATTAATTTCTTGTATTAAGTAAAAAATAAAGTGCACACAGTCCTTCACTGAAAACATAACACACTTTCAGTAACAGAATTTAAGCCTACATAAACACTGACTCGCACATGCTGCTTCTCTTGAATGTATACACGGAAGTAAAGCAGGAGGTAGTTTGTCGACGTCACCTCAAGACGACACCAATGATTGGTCAAACTTGCGGGAAAGTTGCGGTGATTGGATATAATTGCAACACCGTCCTGAATTCACAGGGATTGGTTGAATTTGCGTTGAAGTTGCAAATCACGAAATCCTGGAGGGTCTGATAAATGACCGTTTACTTTTCAGCTCAAATACACGAAGCGGTATTGGCCGGTTTCGCAAGCGGAATATTGCGCATGCGCACATCGCTCTTTCTGAATAGAAACATCCGGGGATTCATCAAAACAATATGTCGAGTGAGATGCTTCGGAAATCATGTGAATAAACTGATAAATTTGATATGTAACCCGAATATCGGCGTATTTTGGAACTTGTCCGACATAAAGGATCACTTGTCGCGGACAATCGTTAATGTTGAGCCCTGCTAACTGCATGTCTTTGGATCGTGGGGGAAACCGGCGCACCCGGAGAACATGCACACTCCACACAGAAAGGCCCTCGCCAGCCGCTGGGTTCAAACCCGGAACCTTCTTGCTGTGAGGCGACTGTGCTAACCACTACACCACCGTGCTGCCATGGAGTAATTAAGCAATCCCTAACGAGCAGTTTCCACACAAATCGCTTCTTCTCCCTCAATTCTTCACCGATTTTGATTCTTTCTGGCATGAAGGTAGGGGTACCTAGGGTGCATATAACTTCTACCCAGATTTTCTTAATTACAATTATTAATGAAGTTAATATTGGACTAATTAAGCCTTAATGAGCAGTTCAACAAAAATAGCTTCTTCTCAGTCAATTTCTCACCGTTTTGCATTCTTTCTGGCAAATAGGTCAGTATTCCTAGGGTAGATATAGCTTTTGTATATAGCTTGTAACATTTATTGCGCAAGGTGCCCCACTTTAGATCGTTCCTTCTGGACTAGACAGGGCTGGAGTGAGCTGTCACTGACGGTCTCATCTTCTTTTTTTGATCTGAAAAGTGGTCTCTGATATAATATGCTGCTCAGATACAAACATTTATTTTTTTCTGTAACATTTAATTTTGTGCTGGAAAAAAACTGAACGTTTGGAACTCTAAAATTTTCTGTAATGCTTTGACTCAATAATGTTGGTCATAAAATGGAAATCTATAACAAAGTTTGTATGGAAAAAAATAGGGTGCCTAAGATTTTTGCACAGTACTGTATACTGTATAAAGCATGACAGGAGTATTCTGTACTTCTGCCAAATACTGTAAATGTCATTTGCCAATTTTCATATTATTTAATGAACATCCATGATACAAGTTAGTTCACATTGTCACTCAGCTTATAGCAGCTATAAATGACCATTCCCTCACCAGCCTCTTTTCTTTTCTCTCTTGAACTTAGTCAAAAAAAGAAAAAAAAAAAACCTTGTCATGTTAGCAAGAAGCTGCAAAAGTGTAAACTCCTTCATCCTGAACTAAGATGTCAGAAAGCTTAAAGCTACAGCTTCACCTTTTTTGTTACAAAGCACTGACACTGGAGACTCCTTTCTCATCATCATCACCTCAAGCAATCTTCATACAAGTCCTGTGAATCGCCTTGTATTTTTACACTCATAGTGAGTGAACTATACGGTGGGAGGTTTTATCATTTCAGTGGATATAAAATTTTATCTTTCAAATAGTCTAGCTCTCGACACGTCATTAATATTCAGATTTTTTTTCTCTCATTGCTTATGATGGATGGCAGTGAACGAAGCAGTTAACATTTGAAATGCAGCAAATCTAACATGTTTAGCATCTAAGCCCTGAACGCGATAGCAAATGAAGTGTCATGATACCACTTTGTAATTTTCAAATTGACTAGATTTACCTGAATTAACATCTCACATCTAAAAGCTCATGATTAAACAGCAATAATTGTCTTTTATGACACTCGGAGTACAAGGAAACAGTTTTAAAAATGTACTGCGGTTGAAGGTGGCTCTTGATAATGACTATAATGACTCGCAAATTCACTAAGTTTAGTTTGTAAATAAAACTTTTCTTGCACTTATCATTTCACATTTAAGTGAAATGGCATGAAATTTATTTATTTATTTATTTATTTATTTATTTAGCTGTTCATGTTCATTCTTACCACTCCTGAATGAGTGGGATCAGTGTGGCAAGTGAAATCAGTCTGATATATTGTGCTAGTTAAAAAGTAGAACTTTCTGAAGAGTAGTTTAATTACCTGTTTGTTTACATTTGGGGAAATTTGACCAACTGACCAAATGGAAATACTTAAACTGTGTACTTCCTTCCTTTTCTGCTTTTCATTTAGGCCAGGTCATTTCCACTATCAGGGAGCGAGTACAGCGCCCAACATGGGGAGGAGGATGACATGATTTGAAAGTGGACTTCTGAGTTTTGTCGTTTGTAAGCCATGTTGGGACTGAAGAAGTTTAGAAGTAAAAACTAAGGTAGGTTACATTATCCAAGGTAAGCTACAAGCAGTGTTGTAGTCAAGTCATTAAACCTCAAGTCCGAGTCCAGTCTCAAGTCCCCAGTATTCAAGTCTGAGTCAAGTCCCAGTTAGGGCTGGGCAAAACGATTATTTTTTAAACGATTAATCTAGCAATTATTTTATTGATGCATCGATTAATCTAACGATTAATTTTTTGATTTGATTAACGATTATTTCCCCATTACTTCACTTATATAGCCATTTATACATGTTGATTTACGTCTGAATGAAAAAACACAAATTCCTTAGCATTGCAATGCATGTTTATTGCTCTTAAACTCAAAATTCCAAAATAAAATTCAAGTAAGAATATATAAGTGCAAAATTATGTATTCTGTATCTGAGGTAGCATTCAATATAAAATAAAGAGGTCACCCAGAATACTTTCTTAGAGCAATTGGAAGAATACAGTAACTAATGTAAACTTGAGGGCTTTAAGCTAATACAGTAAGTGTTTTTCCAACAACAACAAAAAAATAAAAACAAAAATAGCGGCAGTGGGAGCCAGCAGCTCGTCATGGTGTCCTTTCTGAACACCATTTATGTTGAAAACATAGGTCGAGCTTACAGAAAATAATGCATCTTAATTATTTATTCAGATGAAAATAACAACTTATAGTAATACACTCTGCCACCCACCTTTTCTCTTAAACTCAGAATTCCAAAATGCTATTCAAGTAAGAGTCTACAAGTGCAAAATAATGCATTCTGATGTCTAGCATTCAGTAAAAAATAAAAAGGTCACCCAGGATACTTTCTTAGGCCCTGTCCACACGGCAACGGATTCAGGTGACTCCGATACAATTGCTTATCGTTTAGGCCTGGCGTCCACACGGCACCGGCGTTTTGGGTGCCCAAAACGCAATCTTTTTGAGAACGGGTTCCAGAGTGGAAAGATCTGGCAACGTTGCCGTTGTGAAGTCGTCTGGATGAGTAGAACGGATTTGTTTACGATGATGTCACAACCACATGACTGTGAGTGCTTCACGCCGGGTAGAAGTGTAACGAACTCGATGCGAGTTGTCAAGAAATCCTATAACTTGGTTCATGAAACGCGCTTACAAAATATTTTCACTGTGAATATTTATTGTGTAATAGTGCAAAGTGAGAGAGAGAGAGAGAGAGAGAGACTCTGCCCTTAGGGCAGAGTCAATCCCGCCAGCAAAAATAGGGAAAAAAAGGAGCGATCTCACCTCTTCAGATGTTGGTTTTAGTCCTACAATACATTCCTCAAAAAGGGCGTAGAAGAGCAAATTAATCCATCAACGTGTAGCATTCAATTTATTCCGGACCATTAAAGACGCCGCCTTCCGCGTAGAATCATACGTCATCCTTGCCGCCATATTGGATAGGTCAAAGCGGAGAATAAAGATTCATGTGCTGCGTTTAACTGTACCAACAGGTTTACCGTCCAAACGAGATCACATGGGATTACCTTTCACAGGTGAGAAACAACAAATTAATCCATCAACGTGTAGCATTCAATTTATTCCGGACCATTAAAGACGCCGCCTTCCGCGTAGAATCATACGTCATCCTCGCCGCCATATTGGATAGGTCAAAGCGGAGAATAAAGATTAGCTGCGTTTAACTGTACCAACAGGTTTGCCGTCCAAACGAGATCACATGAGATTACCTTTCACAGGTGAGACTGGAAAAATACTTTTCATTGTATTTGGTCATTATAATGTAATTTTACGAACAGATTTTCCTGACTTTGTGGCTAATATGAAGTCTCGCGCATAATAGTTTATGCGCATGCGTCCTTACTTCTTCTACAGGGTGCTTGCGTAAGTCTTGAAAGTCTTGAAAAGTATGGAATTTTGAAATGCTGTTTTCCAGACCTTGAAAAGTCTTGGATTTTGTGTGAAAGTCTTAATAAAGTATGGGAAAAAATCTCAAAGACACAGATGCTCAAAGACACATAATATTGTGAAATAAGAAACAGGAAGGGTGTAAAAACTATGATTTCGGTAACTGGTCACGTACCCAGACAGCAAATTAGGTCTTGCTGACATTGGGGCAACAGGCGCCGCCCGACATATGGTGCATCGGTGAGATGTATTATGGAGATCGGTAGCTAATTGGCAATATATCGGGAAGATGTTGGCATTAGAATGGTGGCCGAACATGAGCCAACGTACACCCGACATAACTGTGACCTATGCGGCTCATGAGCCAACGTACACCCGACATAACTATGACCTATGCAGTGCGATCCCACTAGAGCTGGGAAAGCATTCGGACGCCTCGCTCTCCCATTGGCTTAACACTGAAACAGCTGACTTTCACGGCATCTCTGGAAACACTGCAGCACGTTTGAAAATCAGCCCTTCCAAAGTTAAGTCAACGGGAGGGAGGCATCTGAATGCTTTTCTCCGCTCTAGTAGGATCCCACCGTTATATTAGGTCTTATTGATTTGTTTAGGCTGCATCAAAATCTAAAACCCTTGTATGTTTCACAAATGAAGAGACCGAAGTTTCAAAGTCAGAAACGTCGTCATTTCATTTATTTTGATATAGGCAACATTACAAGGCAAGGCAAGTAAGAAGTCATAATTTTTTGGCACCTTAGCTTAGGCTACTTTTATGATACTTGTGCAGCTCATCCATGATGTCCTGCAGCCACAACTTCGCTGTCATCTCAGCCTCAGTGGAATTAGGAAGGACTGAATTTCTTAACACAGCACCTAAATAAAAGAAATAAAGCAACAGGGGAAAATAAGACACAAATAATGTAACCGCAACAGACGTCAAAGGTTATCATATAATCACTTCTACTATGAGAGAACAAACGTTTTATCATCTTAACTGCTTAGCAAGTTAGCAGCTATGCTAACCACATA